>NW_027671649.1:0-14494 GCF_964165515.1 Mesoplodon bidens | reverse complement strand
GGTCCGTGGCACAGCACCGGTGCTTGGGCAGAGTATGTGAGTGAAGGTAAAACAGCAACGCCCTGGGGTCCCTTGTGTGAGGCACTGCTGTACCCTGTGCAGGGATCTACATCAGGGTTCATGGCAGCAGTGAACAAAAATGGAACATTTGTGGCTTTACCAGGAGCCATGGCAGCTAGAAATCTGGACCCATCTTAAACTGATTAGACTTTCCAGTTTCTTTCAGGCTGTCGTTTGGAAGCAGGACAGGCCACAAACGTTCTGAACAATTTGGGGTTAGGGATTGGGGAGTAGCTTCTAGAGGGAGATAGTGAAGTTGCTGCTAATACTGTGGCTGATGGGATATCAGAAACAATGAATGGAAAAGTAAGAGATGGGACTGTATTCTTTACCCACAGTTGTGAAGGGAGCCATATCAGGAGATTCTTCCTCCTCGTTTTCTTTCCAGTCCTTCTTCTCTGCTTCACCACATTAAATGGCCAGTCTCTCCAGGCCATTTCCACACTGCTACAAGAATGATCTTTCTAGGGCTTCCCTGGTGGCGCAGTGGTTCGTGCCCCGGTCCGGGAAGATCCCACATGCTGCGGAGCGGCTGGGCCCGTGTGAGCCATGGCCGCTGAGCCTGTGCATCCGGAGCCTGTGCTCCACAACGGGAGAGGCCACAACAGTGATAGCCCCGTGTACTGCAAAAAAAAAGAAAAAAAGATCTTTCTAGAGTGCAAATATGGTATGTTACATTCCTGCTTAACATCTTTTTTTTTTTTTAATTTATTGATTTATTTGGCTGCACCAGGTCTTAGTTTTGGCACATGGGATCTAGTTCCCCTACCAGGGATTGAACCCGGGCCCCCTGCATTGGGAGCTTGGAGTCTTAACCACTGGACCACCAGGGAAGTCCCCTGCTTAACATCTTATAGTGGCCCTGTTACCTTTAGGATAAAATCCAGATTCTTTCGCTGGATGTGTATGGACTTTCACTCCCTGCTCAGAGCCTCTCTTCCGGCCCATCTCTTGCAGTAGCTCCCTGTCTTTCCAGTGTACCCACTGCTATGAACTCCTAGCCATTTTCCAAACATACAAAGCTTTTTCATGTGAGTGCTTAGCACAGTTTATTCTTCCCGCTGCTTTTCACTTTCTCATCCTTAAAGGCTTATTGAAATGTCACATGCTTTGTCAAGCTTTTCTCTCCACATGTCTGTTTTTCCCGTGAGGCTGTGGACAGGGACTATGTCTTACTTATTCATTTCAGAATGAATTTACCTGATACCTGGCCCATGCCTGGCAATGGTAGAGTCTATTAATTTTGTGAAATGAAGAATGAATTTGGAGGCTAAGTGTTTGGTAGGAATGAAACCTCCCCAAGGACCTCTGAAATCATGCTAGATAGATTTGTCCTCAAGGCTGAATTCAAGGCCTCTTGCCTGCTCCATCTTGCAATCTAGGGCAAGTTACTCCATTCCCAAAGAGGAGGAATGCTGTTTTACTTTGAAACCCTGACTAGGCCACATTTTCTAGGGCTGAAGCTTTCATGTGTGACTGTATGCCGTTTTTCTCTTTCTTTCTTCCACTGGCTGGAGTTGTGTGGGAGTGACTTATTTGGCATGGGAAGAGGCCTGGCCGGGTCCCTCCTCCTTCCTCTTTCTCTCTGTTTCATCCATCTTTCTCATCAGGAGGCAGGTAGATTCAGGGGCTCTGTCCTCTCCACAGGTGGCCTGGAGTTAGTGGCAGTGGGCTTTGGATAACTCTTCTCTTGCCTGTGGTCTGACTCTATGGTGCCCTTTCCTGCCCTGCTGATGAGCATGTCCTTCTGTCCCCATGCAGTGCAGCTCTCCTGGGGCTTGGATTAGGGCATGGCAGAACAGTAGGGCAGGATTGTGCCCTGTTCTGTTTAGAAAAAGGCCTTTTTCATGGATCCGTTCGAGTCTCAGCTAACATGAAATGGTGCCCTTTGCACATGGTAACTTCCTCCAAGGATCTCTTAGATTGGGCCAAGACAGGAATTTCTAAATCATTGGAAAAACTCTACTGCAAACCATCTGAATCCAACCCTGAGAGCCTAATGTAATGCTGGGTTTTTGTTTGTTTGTTTTTTTGTTTTGGGGGTGAAGTAGAAAAGGATAGCATTATCGCTTTGCCAGGCAAAAGGGGACACAGCAGGCTCCTGCCTCGAAAAACTATGTGTCCCAACCAGGGAGGATTTTTTTTTTTTGCATATTAAATTTGTTTATTTCTTATCATACTTGACATCTCATATTATATACCAAAACTGTCAGACTAAAATGTCTTTTGTAAATCATTGCACTCTTTTGGAGTTAAGATACCTAAAGTAAGAAATATTAATCTGGAATGGGTCAGGTCCTAACAGTCTAAGTAAATGATCTTTTTTTTTTTTTTGAATTTTTGAATTTTATTTTATTTTTTTATACAGCAGGTTCTTATTAGTTATCCATTTTATACATATTAGTGTATATATGTCAATCCCAATCTCCCAATTCATCCCACCATCACACCTCTGCCACTTTCCCCCCTTGGTGTCCATACGTTTGTTCTCTACATCTGTGTCTCAATTTCTACCCTGCAAACTGGTTCATCTGTACCTTTTCTAGGTCCCACATATATGCATTAATATACGATATTTGTTTTTCTCTTTCTGGCTTACTTTACTCTGTATGATAGTCTCTAGATCCATCCATGTCTCTACAAATAACCCAATTTCATTCCTTTTTATGGCTGAGTAATATTCCACTGTATATATGTACCACATCTTCTTTATCCATTCGTCTGTTGATGGGCATTTAGGTTGCTTCCATGACCTAGCTGTTGTAAATAGCACTGCAGTGAACATTGGGGTGCATGTGTCTTTTTGAATTATGGTTTTCTCAGGGTATACGCCCAGTAGTGGGATTGCTGGGTCATATGGTAGTTCTATTTTTAGTTTTTTAAGGAACCTCCATACTGTTCTCCATAGTGGCTGTATCAATTTACATTCCCACCAACAGTGCAAGAGGGTTCCCTTTTCTCCACACCCTCTCCAGCATTTATTGTTTGTAGATTTTTTGATGATGGCCATTCTGACTGGTGTGAGCTGATATCTCATTGTAGTTTTGATTTGAATTTCTCTAATAATTAGGGATGTTAAGCAGCTTTTCGTGTGCTTCTTGGCCATCTGTATATCTTCTTTGGAGAAATGTCTATTTAGGTCTTCTGCCCATTTTTGGATTGGGTTGTTTGTTTTTTTTAATATTGAGCTGAATGAGGTGTTTATATATTTTGGAGATTAATCCTTTGTCTGCTGATTCATTTGCAAATATTTTCTCCCGTTCTGATGGTTGTCTTTTCATCTTATTTGTAGTTTCCTTTGCTGTGCAAAAGATTTTAAGCTTCATTAGGTCCCATCTGTTTATTTTAGTTTTTATTTCCATTACTCTAAGAGGTGGATCAAAAAAGATCTTGCTGTGATTTATGTCAAAGAGTGTTCTTCCTATGTTTTCCTCTAAGAGTTTTATAGTGTCCAGTCTTACATTTAGGTCTCTAATCCATTTTGAGTTTATTTTTGTGTATGGTGTTAGGGAGTGTTCTAATTTCATTCTTTTACACATAGCTGTCCAGTTTTCCCAGCACCAGTTATTGAAGACACTGTCTTTTCTCCATTGTATATCTTGGCCTTCTTTGTCATAGATTAGTTGACCATAGGTGCATGGGTTTGTCTCTGAGCTTTCTATCCTGTTCCATTGATCTATATTTCTGTTTTTGTGCCAGTACCACATTCTCTTGATTACTATAGCTTTGTAGTATAGTCTGAAGTCAGGGAGCCTGATTCCTCCAGCTCCGTTTTTTTCCCTCAAGACTGCATTGGCTATTTGGGGTCTTTTGTGTCTCCATACAAATTTTAAGATTTTTTCTTCTAGTTATGGAAAAAATGTCATTGGTAACTTGATAGGGATTGCATTGAATCTGTGGATTGCTTTGGGTAGTATAGTCATTTACACACTATTGATTCTTCCAATCCAAGAACATGGTATATCTCTCCATCTGTTGGTATCCTCTTTAATTTCTTTCATCAGTGTCTTACAGTTTTCTGCATACAGGTCTTTTGTCCCCCTAGGTAGGTCTATTCCTAGGTATTTTCTTCTTTTTGTTGCAGTGGTAAATGGGAGTGTTTCCTTAATTTCTCTTTTAGATTTTTCATCATTAGTGTATAGAAATGCAAGAGATTTCTGTGCATTAATTTTGTATCCTGCAACTTTACCAAATTCATTGATTAGGTCTAGTAGTTTTCTCGTGCCATCTTTAGGATTCTCTAAGTGTAGTATCATGTCATCTGCAAACAGTGACAGTTTTACTTCTTCTTTTCCAATTTATATTCCTTTTATTTCTTTTTCTTCTCTGATTGCCGTGGCTGGGACTTCCAAAACTATGTTGAATAATAGTGGTGAGAGTGGACATCCTTGTTTTGTTCCTGATCTTAGAGGAAATGCTTTCAGTTTTTCACCACTGCGAATAGTGTCTGCTGTGGGTTTGTCATATATGGCCTTTATTATGTTGAGGTAGGTTAGGTTCACTCTATGTCCACTTTCCGGAGAGTTTTTATCATAAATGGATGTTGAATTTTTTGTCAAAAGATTTTTCTACATCTATTGAGATGATCATATGGTTTTTATTTCTTCAATTTGTTAATATGGTGTATCACACTGGTAGATTTGCATATATTGAAGAATCCTTGCATCCCTGGGATAAATCCCACTTGATCATGGTGCATGACCCTTTTAATATGTTGTTGGATTCCGTTTGCTAGTATTTTGTTGAGGATTTTTGCATCTATATTCATGAGTGATATTGGTGTGTAATTTGCTTTTTTTGTAGTACCTTTGTCTGGCTTTGGTATCAGGGTCATGGTGGCCTCATAGAATGCGTTTGGGAGTGTTCATTCCTCTGAAATTGTTTGGAAGACTCTGAGAAAGATGGTTGTTAGCTCTTCCCTAAATGTTTAATAGAATTCACCTGTGAAGCCATCTGGTCCTGGTCTTTTGTTTGTTGGAAGATTTTTAATCACAGTTTCAATTTCATTACTTGTGATTGGTCTGTTCATATTCTCTATTTCTTCCTGGTTCAGTCTTGGAAGGTTATACTTTTCTAAGAATTTGTCCATTTCTTCCAGGTTGTCCATTTTACTGGCATAGAGTTGCTTGTAGTAGTCTCTTAGGATGCTTTGTGTTTCTGCGGTGTCTGTTGTAACTTCTCCTTTTTCATTTCTAATTTTATTGATTTGAGTCCTCTCCCTCTTCTTCTTGTTGAGTCTGGCTAAAGGTTTATCAATTTTGTTTATCTTGTCAAAGAACCAGCTTTTAGTTTTATTGACCTTTGCTATTGTTTTGTTTGTTTCTATTTCATTTATTTCTGCTCTGATCTTTATGATTTCTTTCCTTCTACTAATTTTGGGTTTTCTTTATTCTTCTTTTTCTAGTTGCTTTAGGTGTAAGGTTAGATTGTTTATTTGAGATTTTTCTTGTTTCTTTAAGTGAGCTTGATTTGCTATGAACTTCCCTCTTTGAACTGCTTTTGCTGCGTCCCATAGGTTTTGGATCGTCGTGTTTTCATTGTCTTTTGTTTCTAGGTATTTTTTGATTTCCTCTCTGATTTCTTCAGTGATCTCTTGGTTATTTAGGTGTGCACTGTTCAGCCTCCATGTATTTATTTTTTACTGTTTTTTTCCTGTAATTGATTTCTAATCGCATAGCATTGTGGTCAAAAAAGATGCTTGATACAATTTCAATTTCTTAAATTTTCCAAGGTTTGATTTGTGACCCAAAATGTGGTCTATTCTAGAGAATGTTCTGTGTACACTTGAGAAGAAAGTGTATTCTTCCACTTTCGGGTAGAATGTCCTAAAAATATCAATTAAGTCTATCTGGTCTATTGTGTCATTTAAAGCTTGTCTTTCCTTATTTATTTTCTGTCTGGATGATCTGTCTATTGGTGTAAGTGGGGTGTTAAAGTCTCCCACTATTATTGTGTTATTGTCAGTTTCTCCGTTTATGGTTGTTAACATTTGCCTTATGTATTGAGGTGCTCCTATGTTGGGTACATACATATTTATAATTGTTATGTTTTCTTCTTGGATCAATCCCTTGATCATTATGTGGTATCCTTCCTTATCTCTTTTAACAGACTTTATTTTAAAGTCTATTTTATCTGATATGAGTATTGCTACTGCAGCTTTCTTTTGATTTCCATTTGCATGGAATATCTTTTTCCATCCACTCACTTTCAGTCTGTACGTGTCCCTAGGTCTGAAGTGGGTCTCTTGTAGACAGCATATATAAAGGTCTTGTTTTTGTATCCATTCAGCCAGTCTGTGTCTTTTGGTTGGAGCGTTTAACCCATTTACATTCAAGGTGATTATCACTATGTACGTTCCTATTACCATTTTCTTAATTGATTTGGGTTTGTTTTTGTGGGTCTTTTTATTCTCTTGTGTTTCCTGCTTAGAGAAGTTCCTTTAGCATTTGTTGTAAAGCTGGTTTGGTGGTGCTGAATTCTCTTAGCTTTTGCTTTTCTGTAAAGCTTTTGATTTCTCCCTCGACTCTGAATGAGATCCTTGCTGGGTAGAGTAATCTTGGTTCCAGGTTTTCCCCTTTCATCCCTTTAAATATGTCCTGCCACTTCCTTCTGTATTGCAGAGGTTTTGCTGAAAGATCAGCTGTTAACATTATGGGGATTCCCTTGTATGTTATTTGTTGCTTTTCCCTTGCTGCTTTTAATATTTTTTTCTTTGTATTTAATTTTTGATAGTTTGATTAATACGTGTCTCGGCATGTTTCTCTTTGGGTTTATCCTGTATGGGTCTCTCTGTGCTTTCTGGACTTGATTGACTATTTCCTTTCCCATGTTAGGGTAGTTTTCGACTATAATCTCTCCAAATATTTTCTCAGTCCCTTTCTTTTTCTCTTCTTCTTCTGGGACCCCTATAATTTTAATGTTGGTGCATTTAATGTTGTCCCAGAGGTCTCTGAGACTGTCCTCAATTCCCTTTTTAAAAATTTATTTATTAATTTAAAAAAAAATTTTTTTTTGCTGCGTTGAGTCTTCATTGCTGCACGAGGGCTTTCTCTAGTTGTGGCGAGTGGGGGCTACTCTTCCTCTCCATACGTAGCCTTCTCATTGTGGTGGCTTCTCTTGTTGTGGAGCACAGGCTCTAGAGCGCAGCCTCAGTAGTCGTGATGCATGGGCTTAGTTGCTCTGTGGCATGTGGGAACTTCCTGGACCAGGGCTCAAACCCATGTCCCCTGCATTGGCAGATTCTTAACCACTGTGCCACCAGGCAAGTCCCTGTCCTCAATTCTTTTCATTCTTTTTTCTTTATTCTGCTCCCTGGCAGTTATTTCCACCATTTTATCTTCCAGCTCACTTATCCATTCTTCTACCTCAGTTATTCTGCTATTAATTACTTCTAGAGTGTTTTTAATTTCAGTTATTGTGTTGTTCATCACTGTTTGTTTGCTCTTTTATTCTTCTAGATCCTTGTTGAATGTTTCTTGTATTTTATCCATTTTGTTTCCAAGATTTTGGATCATCTTTACTATCATTACTCTGAATTCTTTTTCAGGTAGGTTGCTTATCTCATCTTCATTTATTTGGTCTTGTAGGTTTTTACCTTGCTCCTTCATCTGTAACATATTTTTTTGTCGTTTCATTTTTTTTTTTGATGGGTGGGGCTGTATTCCTGTCTTACTGGTTGTTTGGCTTGAGGCATCCAGCACTGGAGTTTGCAGGCAGTTGGATAGAACTGGGTCTTTGTTGCTGAGATGAGGACCTCTGGGAGGCCTCACTCCAATTAATATTTCCTGGGGTCTGAGGCTCTCAGTCCAGCAGTTTGGACCTGGAGCTCCCACCACAGGAGCTTGGACCCAACCTCCGGCTTGGGAACCAAGATCCCACAAGCTGTGTGGCGTTGCAAAAAAAAAAAAGAAAGAAAAGAAAAAAAAGGAGCAATACAATAACAAAGAATAAGAAACAAAATAAAATTAGAAAGATAAAAAATATATTAGGAAAAATAAAAATATAATTGAAACAACTGCAAAAAGGTAAAATAAAACCGCAACAGAAAAAAGAAAAAATAAGGTGTGTGTGGGGGGGAACAGGCCAAAAGGAGCAGAACAATAACAAAGTATAAAGAATAAAATAAAATTAGAAAAATAAAAGATTTATTAGAAATACAAAAATATAAATGAATCAACACGCTAAAACAGAACCCCAATCTAAAAGAGGAAAAAAGAAAAGAAAAAAAAAAAGCCTTAGCTATCAGGGACGGAGTTTAGGTGGGGGTGGAACTTAGGCAGAGGGGTGACATTTGAGTGTGGGGCGGGGCCTAGGCTCAGGACCCAACCAGCAGGAAAAGGCCTTGGGGACGGGGCCTAGGCAGGTGATGTTCAAGCATGGGGCAGCGCCTCTGCTTAGGACCTGCATGGAAGGGGAGAGGCAGCACCTCCAAAGGAGGGCCTCCTGAGTGTGGAGTTCTGGGGTTTGGAGGTAGGGCCCCGGGTGAGGGTGTGTGGGTGGGGTTTAGGCCCAGCGTGTTGGAGGGGGTCTCAGAGGGGGTCTCTGAGTGTAGAGGTAGGGCCCTGGGTGGGGGTGTAGGGGTGGGGCTTGGGCTCTGCATGGCAGGAGGGAGGCTCTGAGGGCAGAGGTTTAGGCCCCGGAGCCCAGGAGGCTCCCTGGTGCCTAAGTGGGCAGGGAAATCGCTAGCTGCATTCCCTTCTGTTCCTTGGCCCCCCACCATGGTCTCCCCCAGGGTCTCCCTCATACCTGCTGGACCCCTAACCATGGCTGGGTCCCGCTGGGTATAGGAACTCCTTCCCTCCCCCAGCCACCCCTCAGGGGTGCCAGTCCTGTAGGTCCGGCCTTTACTTTTCCTCCCCTTTCCCTCCCTCCCACTCCTTCAGGACCCGCGCGGCTGGAAGGGGCCTAGGTGGGCGGAGGATCAGGCCCTGGATCTCAGCAGGCTCCCGGGGGCCCAAGTGGGCCGGGGAAATCTGGCCGTGCTCCCTTTTGATCCTCTGCCCTCCTAGTGTTCCCCCAATTTCCCCCTTCGGGCGTGGGATCCCTTCCCCTCCCCCCAGCCACCCCTCAGGGGTGCCAGTCCCATCCCGACTCCACTTCTCCTCCCTCACTACCCACCACGGCCCACGTCCTACCTGGTCACTGGGGGTTCCTCCCATCCCCTTAGGTGTCCATGGTCCCCCACTGGTGCCTGGTAGGTGCCCTAGTTGTGCGGAGACATGAATTGCGCTCTCTTGACTCCGCCCCCCAAAGGTGATTAATATTAAAACTAAGGGCAAGCACACACCAGCCATGCAAGGAGTGGTCAGCACTGTCCCCGCTGGGCAGAGGCTCCAGGAGGAGGTGCGTGGAGCAGTCTTGGGTCTTGGTCTGACTTTCACCTTGGCAGGTGACAAGGCCCTTTCTGGGGAACTCATGAGCAAGGTCACGAGTGAGTCTTGGGAAACACTGGGCTCTCCACGGTCGGGTGCCTGGCAAGACTGAGGTGTAGACCAGGCGCTGGACATGCAGCAGAAGTCCGGTCAGCGAGAGTGGGCTGCTCTGTCCTTTCTAGATCCGAGCCCACCGTGGTCTACCTCCTGCTCTCAGGGAAAAGCTGGAAACTTCTGTGAGTGATATGTGTGTCCTCAGCAGAGCCTGAGGGGAGAGACCCTCATCAGCACATGGTCAAGATGAGACAAGTACTGATGAGAAGCTGGCTCAAGTTCTCCTGGGCATACTGTCCTCAGGTTAAGAAGATGGCCTGATGGAAGGGGGGGTCTTGGTGATGACGGTCCCTATGCCAGGTCACACTGCTGCAGTGAGGCTCAGTTGCCCTCCACAGCTGCTGCAGAGCTGCCACCTTGGGATCACCTTTCACCATCCTCCAGGGGATTCCCTCCTCATATCTCGTGTTGGGTTTCCTTTATCTCTAGTCTTCCACTTTCTTGGTTACCTCTTTTGTTTTGAAGGAGCACATCCTTCAGTACCTTAAAAGGGGTGCTGGACAGATAAAACTTTAGACAACTTACTTGTCTGGAAATATCTTTCATACTTGTTGAGAACTTGTCTGGGTATAGAAGTGTTGAAGGCTTTGCTCTATTGTTTTCCTGCTTCTAATGCTGGTTTGGGGAAGTCTACAGCCATTCTGCTTCCAATCCTTTGTGACCTCTTCTGTAACTGCTTCCCCCGGCCCCCTCTTATTCTCTGTGAAAGTTTGTAGAAACTTCCTTGTGTTCTGAAATTTCATGATTATGTGCCATGGTGCTGGTCTGTTTTCATCTGCTGAGTTGGGTGCTAACTGGGCCCTTTCAGTCTGGGAGCAACTTTTAGCTGTAGGAAATTTTCTTGAATAATTTCATTAATTCATTCTTTTCTGTTTTCTCCTTTTCTTAAAAAAAATTATTTATTTATTTATTTATTTATTTTTGGCTGCATTGGGTCTTCATTGCTGTGTGCAGGCTTTTTCTAGTTGCGGCGAGCAGGGGCTACTCTTAGTTGCGGTGCGTAGACTTCTCATTGCGGTGGCTTCTCTTGTTGCGGAGCACGGGCTCTAGGCACGGGGGCTTCAGTAGTTGTGGCACATGGGCTCTAGACCGCAGGCTCAGTAGTTGTGGAGCATGGGCTTAGTTGCTCCACGGCATGTAGGATCTTCCCGGACCAGGGCTCGAACCCGTGTCCCCTGCATTGGCAGGTGGATTCTTAACAACTGCATCACCAGGGAAGTCCCTCTCCTTTCTTTTTGGAGCTTCTATTATATGGATGATACACCTCTGGTCTGGTCCTCCAATTTTCTTATCTTTTTTCCTGATGGTTCAAGTCTCTTGGTCTTACTGTTTTACTTTCTGGGAGATTTTTCAACTTTGTCTTCCTAATTCTTTCATTAAATTTTTTTATTTCTGCTGAAATGTTTTTAATTTCAAAGAACCCTTTTGATTGTTCTCATTTTGTTCTTGTTTAGTGAATGCAATATTTCCTTCTACCTCTCAGGGGTCACTAATGATAGGTTTCCCCAGCTTCCTAGGTAGTCTCTTTTTCCTCCATTTTCCTCGTTTTGATTCTTGTGCTGTATCTTGGTCTCCATCTATCGAGTCTGGGGCTAATCCCAGAGAGCTGGAGATCCTTGGCTGGCTGCTCCTGTGTAAAGTTGGGCAACAAAAGAGGTGACTGGGAGCTTGATGCAGGTAGTTGGGGGGACCATGACAGTAATATTGCCTTTTGGTCTTTGGTCAGATTCCTTAGAGAAGCCTCCTCCCAACTTCCTGCCTGAGGGGTAGATGACTGCCAACATTCTGGGAGTGGATTGTGGAAGTGGGCTAGTGTCTCAGCATCCATTTCATTTTCCTGTTCTTAGCATGGTACCTGTGCTCTCAACTACACCTGGTGCCTGCAGCCCAGAAACCTTCTTTTCCACCTTTTTGAGAGAGAATGAGCTTCCAGACCAATGCAGTGTTAGTTATTGGGCTGTTACTGGGACACAGGGTGTGGGGAGGGGATTTGGCATTAGCCATCAACTAGTCCTTATTTCAATCCACCCATCATCCCACTTCCAGAGGTACTTGGTGCCTTTGGAGGATTCTGCAGTACAGACTGGAAGAGTTTTGGCCAGCTTCTCAGATACACTATGTCCATCGCCACGTGGCCACCTGCTTTCCAGCTCACAACAGCTCTGTTATTTTCTTCCTCTCCTTCTCCCCCTGTCCGTGTAGGCTTGTGATTAAAAAAAAAAAATCATCCCTTTTCTAAAGTTGTAATGGGGTTCCAGGGAGGAGCAAAATTAGATGTATGTGTTAAATGCACCATTTTTACTCAAGGTCCCGCCTATGCTTGGAGTTGTGTTTAGACACTGTATTCAGTTCCAAAATCTGTCTTTTCATGACACTCGTACCACTGTGATCTAATTAACGTTATTTTGTAGTGTCTTCTGAAAATTTGAAAGGTAAATACCTCCTTGTTATTATTCCTTTTTAATATTTTTTTCTGGCTATTCTCTCATATGTAATCTTCCAGTTGAACTTCGGAATTATTCTGTTGGATTTTAACAGTTTTTTGATGGAGATTATGTTAAATTTATAGATTAATTTGGAGGACAATCAACCTGCAATCCAGGATAGTGTCACTGTGTCTCCAATTACTGAGGTCTTCTTTTGTTTTGGGGGAGAGCTTTGACTATATTGTATTACTCTCTGTGTAGTCTTCATACATTCCTTATTTTTGTTTATACCTAGATATTTTGTGGGGTTTGTTCCTATAGTCCATAAGCCTCTTTTCCCATTCTCTTTCCTAGCCGGTCACTGTTATGTACAAGAAAGTATTGATCTTTGCATACTGATTCTATGTAAGATGAGAATTAACTATTTCTTGTAGGTTTGGTAAAACTCTTCTATAAAACCTTCTGGGCTTTTCTTTGACTGCTTTTTTCCATTTCTTCTAAGGTTTATTCAGGTTTTCTACTTGAGCCAACAGTTAGAGTGTATATTCTCTATTTAGTCTAGGCTTATTAGAACTGTGTTTTTAATTTCTGGTGTTTAGGGTTTGAGGGTCTTCCTTCTTGTTTTCTCTGATTTTGCTCTACGGTAGCTGCTGTGGACATGATTTTTGAGTTTCCTTTTTGTCCTAACGTACAGTCAAATTTGGAACTTGTTCTGCACGTGCTTGAACAGGACACATTTTCTGGTTGTTGGGCTTAAACATTAGGTTGCTTTAGTAATTCAAATCTTCTACAGTAATGCAAATCCTGCCTAATGTTTTATCTAATTCATCTGTCTTTTTCTGGAATAAATGTATTAAAATGCACATAGCACTGTGACTTTGCCTATTTCTCTTTGTATCAGGTTGAAGCTCTGTTAGGTGGAAAAAGTTCATATCTTTTATATCTTCTCAATGAATTGTTCATCAGTTTGTCCCCTTAATGTCTTGGATTATATTTTATCTCATGAATGTAGTTACGCCTGGTTTCTTTTTGTTGGCCATTACATGGCAACTCTCTCTTCACCACGTTTGTCTGAACCCCTCCTGGGTCATTTTGTTGTCGTTACACCTTATATAAGTAACTTACAGCAGGATTTTGTGCCAGCTCCTGCTCCTTTGCCAGCCACCTGACTTTTGCTCCTGCTGCCCACCCCCCTCCGCCACCCCCAGCCTGGGCTTCCTGGCCCTGCTCTACCTGCCTCTCCTTCCAGCCCAGCTCCCAGCTCCCAAGGGCACCCCCCGCTCCCCACTGCTGGCCCTGTGCTCCCTCCCATCGTATCTCTGCACTGGCTCCTACCCTTCACAGCCCTGCGATGATCTGTGAGGCACCGAGGCATACAAGACCCTGGGCCCCTGTCTTCTGAGGGGCCCTCCACTCAAGTGGAGAAGACAGATAATGCCCAAGTAAGTTCACAAATGACATTCAAACTGAAAATTGTGGTATGTTCCATGAAGGAAGACACTGGGGGAAGGGAGAGCCTGTTTTAATTTAGAATGACATAAGGCAAGTTGCCCTAAGGAGGGGCTATCTCAGCTGACACCTGGAGGATGAGAGGGAGGAAGCCCAGTGAGGAATGAGGGGAAGATCATTCCATGGAGAGGGGACAGGGGACAGCAGCCTTTCCCATCACTGAGCGGTGGCGTCTCAAGCCTCCGTGCCCCTCCTCCCCTTGTCGGTGTGCAGCTGGCCCTGAGCGGGGAGTCAGAGGGGGACCAACACATCTGAGTCCACTGCAGGAGGCAGAGGGTCCCTGGCACCAAGGGCTGCGGGTGTCCTTCCCTCTAGACCTTTTGGGGGTGCTTCTGCTGGACCGGATAGTGTTGCAGGAAGGGGGACCCCTTCCAGGGCCCGAGAGTGGGCTCTTGTCTAACACTCAGAAATGAATTGTCCAAGGACACACACGTGCTGACAAAGCAAGAGACTTTATTGGGAAGGAGCAGCCCGGTGGAGAGCAGCAGGCTGAGGGAACCCAGGAGAACTGCTCTGCTATGTGGCTCGCAGTCTCAGGTTTTACGGTGATGGAATTAGCTTCTGGGTTGTCTCTGGCCAATCATTCCGACTCAGGGTCCTTCCTGGTGGCCCACGCATCGCTCAGCCAAGATGGATTCCAGCGAGGAGGAATCTGAGAGGTTGGGAGGACATATGGACTGGCATCTCCTTTTGACCTTTCCCGAATTCTTCCAGCTGGTGGTGGCTTGTTAGTTCTGTGTTCCTTACCAGGACCTCCTGTCGTAAAACATCTCATGCAGGGCTTCCCTGGTGGCACAGTGGTTGAGAGTCCGCCTGCCGATGCAGGGGACACAGGTTCGTGCCCCGGTCCAGGAAGATCCCACATGCCGCGGAGCGGCTGGGCCCGTGAGCCACGGCCGTTGAGCCTGTGCATCCGGAGCCTGTGCTCCGCAACGGGAGAGGCCACAACAGTGAGAGGCCCGCATACCTCAAAACAAACAAACAAACAAAAAAACATCTCATGCAAATGGTTAC
>NW_027671651.1:0-67000 GCF_964165515.1 Mesoplodon bidens | reverse complement strand
CTGCAGGTCAGCCAGCATGGTCCTGGCCACGGGCGCTCTTCTGGAAGCTTTCCATTGCCCTGCCTGAGATACCCCTCCTGTCCCGGCCCCCACTCCTTTTTTTCCTTCCTCAGCTCAGCCCGGAGAGATATTCCAGTGGAAGTTATGGGTGACACATCGTCTGATTTACAGGTGGCAGGCTGGCAACTCCTGCAGAATGTCCAGCAGAGCCCCACTCACACCGGGCCACCCACAAAGCCGTGGACCCTCACACCCTCCCACCAGCACAGCCCCGAGACTGCTGACGGGGCAGAGGATATGGAGTCAGGCACAGCTGCAGGGGCTATTGCTGCCTGGAGTGCTGTTTATATGGACCTCAACCCAGGCACACCTGGGGAGGGCTTGCCGGCAGGGTCAGGCTGCCCAGGTCAGCTAATCCTCAGCCCTCAGGGAATCACATTGCAGAAAATGGACCTCGCTAAGACAGAATGTTCGCCAAGGAAAAGAAGCACACAATGCCATTTGCAGCACCGTAGATGAGTCTAGAGGTAATCACGTGACTTGGAGTAAGTCAGAAAGTGAAAGACACATATCATATCATATCACTTATAGGTGTTACCTATAAATTGATACCAGGGCAGATATTTCCACGGAGAAGGGCAATCACAGATTCATTAAACAAACTTATGGTTCACCAAAGGAAAGGTGTGAGGATTGAATTCATTACGATATTGGGGTTAACAGACATATACAAACACAGTAGACGTATATAATCACCAAAGACCTACGGAGTACCAAGAGAAGACTACTCAACGTTCTGTCATAACGTACATGGGAAAAGGATCCCAGGAAGAACAGACATATGTATATGTGTAAAAGAACCACCTCTTGCACACCTACAACAAGCTAAACGTTGTACTCAAACTTGCTGTAATAAAAAATAAAAAAATTAAATTAAAAACACGAACAAGAAGTAGTGAGACAAACTTGAGGGGCTTTCTCCTGGCACATTCCGTTCTAAATTCCAATCTAGAACGCGACTTCCATTGAGGCTCTGCTGCCCTAGTAACCAGATTTGGTAAGGGAGAACTGCTGCCACCTTGTGGCCGTTTCACACAACAGCAGCTTTAATCCCAGCGCTAATGGTCAGTGGATATTCCAAATCATTACAGGCCTGTAAATGACACCTGCCCTGAAAACAAATCCTGGGGTCATATATCGACCAAAAAATTCAAAAGACGTCCATATTTCAAAACGACAGTTTCAAGAGGCATATTTCACGCACATTAGTGTTCTGATTCTTCTGCTTTCTTTCTTTCTTTGTTAAAAAAACGGGAATGGAAAAAGGTAACCCTCAGAAGGGGCGAAAACGTTCACAAACGAATCAATGGACAAAGGTTTAATCTCCAATATATATATACAGCACATGCAGCTTAATATTAATACAACAAACAACCCAATACAAAAATGGGCAGAAGATCTAAATAGACGTTTCTTCAAAGAAGACACAGAGATGGCCAAGACGCACATGACAAGCTGCTCAACATCACTAATTATTAGAGAAATGCAAATCAAAACTACAATGAGGTAAGACCTCACACCTGTTAGAATCGGCATCATCAGATAATCTACAAACAACAAATTCTGGGGAGGGTGTGGACAAAAGGAACCCTCTTCCGCTATTGGTGGGAATGTAAATTGATACAGTCACTATGGAGAACAGTATGGAGGTTCCTTTAAAAAACTAAAAACAGAATTACAATAGGATCCAGCAATATCACTTCTGGGCATATACCCAGAGAAAACCATAAATCACAGAGACACATTCACCACAATGTTCACTGCAGCACTATTTACAATAGCCAGGTAATGGAAGCAACCTAAATGCCCACAGACAGACGAATGGATAAAGATGTGGTACATATATAAAATGGAATATTACTCAGCTATAAAAAGGAATGAAACTGGGTCATTTGTAGAGAAATTGATGGATCTAGAGACTGTCATACAGAGTGAAGTAAGTCAGAAAGAGAAAAACAAATATTGTATATTAATGCCTATATGTGGAACCTAGAAAAATGCTACAGATGAACTGGTTTGCAGGGCAGAAATAGAGACACAGAGGTAGAGAACAAACGTATGGACACAAAGTGGGGGAAGCCATGGAGTGGTGGTGGTGGGATGAGTTGGGAGATTGGGATTGACCTGTATACATGTCTATGCATAAAATAGATAACTAATAATAACCTACTGTATAAAAAAATAACTAAAATTAAATTTCAAAAATTTTAAAAATAAAATGTAAAAATAAAACAGAAAAAAAGTTCTTCCATTCACACTGATGTATTTATAAGAATGAATTATTTCCATGCTTATATCCATAAATACATAAAAGAGGAATAAAATCTAACTTGAACCAAAAAAGAAAAAAAAAACTGAACCTAACAGTTATACAGAGGAAAACACTACCAAGGCACTTGCTCCAGTGGTAAACAATTCTGAAATTGGTCAGAGGTGGGGAATCATCTCCCATAGAGCCAGCAGCCCCGCCCGCCCACGCAAGGAGCGTCCTTATTGCAAAGCTGGGGGACCGTGCCGAGGCCTCTGTGAGTAAACGTGAGCTGAGCCCCGGGCCAGCTGCTGCTGAACTGTTCCCACCCTTCCCAGGTGAAACACCTGAATATGTACAAGGGCTTGAAAGCCTAGAGGAAGGGCCGTGGAGCCACACCAGCGACAGCACGCAGGCCACCTTGGTGCCTGCAGGTCAGCCAGGATGGTCCTGGCCACGGGCGCTCTTCTGGAAGCTTTCCATTGCCCTGCCTGAGATACACCTCCTGTCCCGGCCCCCACTCCTTTTTTTCCTTCCTCACCTCAGCCCGGAGAGATATTCCAGTGGAAGTTATGGGTGACACATCCTCTTCTTTACAGGTGGCAGCCTGGCAACTCCTGCAGAAAGTCCAGCAGAGCCCCACTCACACCGGGCCACCCACAAAGCCGTGGACCCTCACACCCTCGCACCAGCACAGCCCCGAGACTGCTGACGGGGCAGAGAATATGGAGTCAGGCACAGCTGCAGGGGCTATTGCTGCCTGGAGTGCTGTTTATATTGACCTCAAACCAGGCACACCTGGGGAGGGCTTGCCGGCAGGGTCAGGCTGCCCAGGTCAGCTAATCCTCAGCCCTCAGGGAATCACATTGCAGAAAATGGACCTCGCTAATACAGAATATTCGCCAAGGAAAAGAAGCACACAATGCCATTTGCAGCACCGTAGATGAGTCTAGAGGTAATCACGTGACTTGGAGTAAGTCAGAAAGTGAAAGACACATATCATATCATATCACTTATAGGTGTTACCTATAAATTGATACCAGGGCAGATATTTCCACGGAGAAGGGCAATCACAGATTCATTAAACAAACTTATGGTTCACCAAAGGAAAGGTGTGAGGATTGAATTCATTACGATATTGGGGTTAACAGACATATACAAACACAGTAGACATATATAATCACCAAAGACCTACGGAGTACCAAGAGAAGACTACTCAACATTCTGTCATAACGAACATGGGAAAAGGATCCCAGGAAGAACAGACATATGTATATGTGTAAAAGAACCACCTCTTGCACACCTACAACAAGCTAAACGTTGTACTCAAACTTGCTGTAATAAAAAATAAAAAATTAAATTAAAAACACGAACAAGAAGTAGTGAGACAAACTTGAGGGGCTTTCTCCTGGCACATTCCGTTCTATATTCCAATCTAGAACGCGACTTCCATTAAGGCTCTGCTGCCCTAGTAACCAGATTTGGTAAGGGAGAACTGCTGCCACCTTGTGGCCGTTTCACACAACAGCAGCTTTAATCCCAGCGCTAATGGTCAGTGGATATTCCAAATCATTACAGGCCTGTAAATGACACCTGCCCTGAAAACAAATCCTGGGGTCATATATCGACCAAAAAATTCAAAAGACGTCCATATTTCAAAACGACACTTTCAAGAGGCATATTTCACGCACATTAGTGTTCTGCTTCTTTTGATTTCATTCTTTCTTTGTTAAAAAAACGGGAATGGAAAAAGGCAACCCTCAGAAGGGGCGAAAACTTTCACAAACGAATCAATGGACAAAGGTTTAATCTCCAATATATATAAACAGCTCATGCAGCTTAATATTAATACAACAAACAACCCAATACAAAAATGGGCAGAAGATCTAAATAGACGTTTCTTCAAAGAAGACACAGAGATGGCCAAGACGCACATGAAAAGCTGCTCAACATCACTAATTATTAGAGAAATGCAAATCAAAACTACAATGAGGTAAGACCTCACACCTGTTAGAATCGGCATCATCAGATAATCTACAAACAACAAATTCTGGGGAGGGTGTGGACAAAAGGAACCCTCTTCCGCTATTGGTGGGAATGTAAATTGATACAGTCACTATGGAGAACAGTATGGAGGTTCCTTTAAAAAACTAAAAACAGAATTACAATAGGATCCAGCAATCCCACTTCTGGGCATATACCCAGAGAAAACCATAAATCACAAAGACATATTCACCACAATGTTCATTGCAGCACTATTTACAAGAGCCAGGTAATGGAAGCAACCTAAATGCCCACAGACAGACGAATGGATAAAGATGTGGTACATATATAAAATGGAATATTACTCAGCCATAAAAAGGAATGAAACTGGGTCATTTGTAGGGAAGTTGATGGATCTAGAGACTGTCATACAGAGTGAAGTAAGTCAGAAAGAGAAAAACAAATATTGTATATTAATGCCTATATGTGGAACCTAGAAAAATGCTACAGATGAACTGGTTTGCAGGGCAGAAATAGAGACACAGAGGTAGAGAACAAACGTATGGACACAAAGTGGGGGAAGCCATGGGGTGGTGGTGGTGGGATGAGTTGGGAGATTGGGATTGACCTGTATACATGTCTATGCATAAAATAGATAACTAATAATAACCTACTGTATAAAAAAAATAAATAAAATTAAATTTCAAAAATTTTAAAAATAAAATGTAAAAATAAAACAGAAAAAATGTTCTTCCATTCACACTGATGTATTTATAAGAATGAATTATTTCCATGCTTATATCCATAAATACATAAAAGAGGAATAAAATCTAACTTGAACCAAAAAAGAAAAAAAAAACTGAACCTAACAGTTATACAGAGGAAAACACTACCAAGGCACTTGCTCCAGTGGTAAACAATTCTGAAATTGGTCAGAGGTGGGGAATCATCTCCCATAGAGCCAGCAGCCCCGCCCGCCCACGCAAGGAGCGTCCTTATTGCAAAGCTGGGGGACCGTGCCGAGGCCTCTGTGAGTAAACGTGAGCTGAGCCCCAGGCCAGCTGCTGCTGAACTGTTCCCACCCTTCCCAGGTGAAACACCTGAATATGTACAAGGGCTTGAAAGCCTAGAGGAAGGGCCGTGGAGCCACACCAGCGACAGCACGCAGGCCACCTTGGTGCCTGCAGGTCAGCCAGGATGGTCCTGGCCACGGGCGCTCTTCTGGAAGCTTTCCATTGCCCTGCCTGAGATACACCTCCTGTCCCGGCCCCCACTCCTTTTTTTCCTTCCTCACCTCAGCCCGGAGAGATATTCCAGTGGAAGTTATGGGTGACACATCCTCTTCTTTACAGGTGGCAGCCTGGCAACTCCTGCAGAAAGTCCAGCAGAGCCCCACTCACACCGGGCCACCCACAAAGCCGTGGACCCTCACACCCTCCCACCAGCACAGCCCCGAGACTGCTGACGGGGCAGAGAATATGGAGTCAGGCACAGCTGCAGGGGCTATTGCTGCCTGGAGTGCTGTTTATATTGACCTCAAACCAGGCACACCTGGGGAGGGCTTGCCGGCAGGGTCACGCTGCCCAGGTCAGCTAATCCTCAGCCCTCAGGGAATCACATTGCAGAAAATGGACCTCGCTAAGACTGAATATTCGCCAAGGAAAAGAAGCACACAATGCCATTTGCAGCACCGTAGATGAGTCTAGAGGTAATCACGTGACTTGGAGTAAGTCAGAAAGTGAAAGACACATATCATATCATATCACTTATAGGTGTTACCTATAAATTGATACCAGGGCAGATATTTCCACGGAGAAGGGCAATCACAGATTCATTAAACAAACTTATGGTTCACCAAAGGAAAGGTGTGAGGATTGAATTCATTACGATATTGGGGTTAACAGACAGATACAAACACAGTAGACGTATATAATCACCAAAGACCTACGGAGTACCAAGAGAAGACTACTCAACATTCTGTCATAACGTACATGGGAAAAGGATCCCAGGAAGAACAGACATATGTATATGTGTAAAAGAACCACCTCTTGCACACCTACAACAAGCTAAACGTTGTACTCAAACTTGCTGTAATAAAAAATAAAAAATTAAATTAAAAACACGAACAAGAAGTAGTGAGACAAACTTGAGGGGCTTTCTCCTGGCACATTCCGTTCTATATTCCAATCTAGAACGCGACTTCCATTAAGGCTCTGCTGCCCTAGTAACCAGATTTGGTAAGGGAGAACTGCTGCCACCTTGTGGCCGTTTCACACAACAGCAGCTTTAATCCCAGCGCTAATGGTCAGTGGATATTCCAAATCATTACAGGCCTGTAAATGACACCTGCCCTGAAAACAAATCCTGGGGTCATATATCGACCAAAAAATTCAAAAGACGTCCATATTTCAAAACGACACTTTCAAGAGGCATATTTCACGCACATTAGTGTTCTGCTTCTTTTGATTTCATTCTTTCTTTGTTAAAAAAACGGGAATGGAAAAAGGCAACCCTCAGAAGGGGCGAAAACTTTCACAAACGAATCAATGGACAAAGGTTTAATCTCCAATATATATAAACAGCTCATGCAGCTTAATATTAATACAACAAACAACCCAATACAAAAATGGGCAGAAGATCTAAATAGACGTTTCTTCAAAGAAGACACAGAGATGGCCAAGACGCACATGAAAAGCTGCTCAACATCACTAATTATTAGAGAAATGCAAAGCAAAACTACAATGAGGTAAGACCTCACACCTGTTAGAATCGGCATCATCAGATAATCTACAAACAACAAATTCTGGGGAGGGTGTGGACAAAAGGAACCCTCTTCCGCTATTGGTGGGAATGTAAATTGATACAGTCACTATGGAGAACAGTATGGAGGTTCCTTTAAAAAACTAAAAACAGAATTACAATAGGATCCAGCAATCCCACTTCTGGGCATATACCCAGAGAAAACCATAAATCACAAAGACATATTCACCACAATGTTCATTGCAGCACTATTTACAAGAGCCAGGTAATGGAAGCAACCTAAATGCCCACAGACAGACGAATGGATAAAGATGTGGTACATATATAAAATGGAATATTACTCAGCCATAAAAAGGAATGAAACTGGGTCATTTGTAGAGAAGTTGATGGATCTAGAGACTGTCATACAGAGTGAAGTAAGTCAGAAAGAGAAAAACAAATATTGTATATTAATGCCTATATGTGGAACCTAGAAAAATGCTACAGATGAACTGGTTTGCAGGGCAGAAATAGAGACACAGAGGTAGAGAACAAACGTATGGACACAAAGTGGGGGAAGCCATGGGGTGGTGGTGGTGGGATGACTTGGGATATTGGGATTGACCTGTATACATGTCTATGCATAAAATAGATAACTAATAATAACCTACTGTATAAAAAAAATAAATAAAATTAAATTTCAAAAATTTTAAAAATAAAATGTAAAAATAAAACAGAAAAAATGTTCTTCCATTCACACTGATGTATTTATAAGAATGAATTATTTCCATGCTTATATCCATAAATACATAAAAGAGGAATAAAATCTAACTTGAACCAAAAAAGAAAAAAAAACTGAACCTAACAGTTATACAGAGGAAAACACTACCAAGGCACTTGCTCCAGTGGTAAACAATTCTGAAATTGGTCAGAGCTGGGGAATCATCTCCCATAGAGCCAGCAGCCCCACCCGCCCACGCAAGGAGCGTCCTTATTGCAAAGCTGGGGGACCGTGCCGAGGCCTCTGTGAGTAAACGTGAGCTGAGCCCCAGGCCAGCTGCTGCTGAACTGTTCCCACCCTTCCCAGGTGAAACACCTGAATATGTACAAGGGCTTGAAAGCCTAGAGGAAGGGCCGTGGAGCCACAACAGCGACAGCACGCAGGCCACCTTGGTGCCTGCAGGTCAGCCAGGATGGTCCAGGCCACGGGCACTCTTCTGGAAGCTTTCCATTGCCCTGCCTGAGATACCCCTCCTGTCCCGGCCCCCACTCCTTTTTTTCCTTCCTCACCTCAGCCCGGAGAGATATTCCAGTGGAAGTTATGGGTGACACATCCTCTTCTTTACAGGTGGCAGCCTGGCAACTCCTGCAGAAAGTCCAGCAGAGCCCCACTCACACCGGGCCACCCACAAAGCCGTGGACCCTCACACCCTCCCACCAGCACAGCCCCGAGACTGCTGACGGGGCAGAGAATATGGAGTCAGGCACAGCTGCAGGGGCTATTGCTGCCTGGAGTGCTGTTTATATTGACCTCAACCCAGGCACACCTGGGGAGGGCTTGCCGGCAGGGTCAGGCTGCCCAGGTCAGCTAATCCTCAGCCCTCAGGGAATCACATTGCAGAAAATGGACCTCGCTAAGACAGAATATTCGCCAAGGAAAAGAAGCACACAATGCCATTTGCAGCACTGTAGATGAGTCTAGAGGTAATCACGTGACTTGGAGTAAGTCAGAAAGTGAAAGACACATATCATATCATATCACTTATAGGTGTTACCTATAAATTGATACCAGGGCAGATATTTCCACGGAGAAGGGCAATCACAGATTCATTAAACAAACTTATGGTTCACCAAAGGAAAGGTGTGAGGATTGAATTCATTACGATATTGGGGTTAACAGACATATACAAACACAGTAGACATATATAATCACCAAAGACCTACGGAGTACCAAGAGAAGACTACTCAACATTCTGTCATAACGAACATGGGAAAAGGATCCCAGGAAGAACAGACATATGTATATGTGTAAAAGAACCACCTCTTGCACACCTACAACAAGCTAAACGTTGTACTCAAACTTGCTGTGATAAAAAATAAAAAAATTAAATTAAAAACACGAACAAGAAGTAGTGAGACAAACTTGAGGGGCTTTCTCCTGGCACATTCCGTTCTATATTCCAATCTAGAACGCGACTTCCATTAAGGCTCTGCTGCCCTAGTAACCAGATTTGGTAAGGGAGAACTGCTGCCACCTTGTGGCCGTTTCACACAACAGCAGCTTTAATCCCAGCGCTAATGGTCAGTGGATATTCCAAATCATTACAGGCCTGTAAATGACACCTGCCCTGAAAACAAATCCTGGGATCATATATCGACCAAAAAATTCAAAAGACGTCCATATTTCAAAACGACAGTTTCAAGAGGCATATTTCACGCACATTAGTGTTCTGCTTCTTTTGATTTCATTCTTTCTTTGTTAAAAAAACGGGAATGGAAAAAGGCAACCCTCAGAAGGGGCGAAAACTTTCACAAACGAATCAATGGACAAAGGTTTAATCTCCAATATATATAAACAGCTCATGCAGCTTAATATTAATACAACAAACAACCCAATACAAAAATGGGCAGAAGATCTAAATAGACGTTTCTTCAAAGAGGACACAGAGATGGCCAAGACGCACATGAAAAGCTGCTCAACATCACTAATTATTAGAGAAATGCAAATCAAAACTACAATGAGGTAAGACCTCACACCTGTTAGAATCGGCATCATCAGATAATCTACAAACACCAAATTCTGGGGAGGGTGTGGACAAAAGGAACCCTCTTCCGCTATTGGTGGGAATGTAAATTGATACAGTCACTATGGAGAACAGTATGGAGGTTCCTTTAAAAAACTAAAAAGAGAATTACAATAGGATCCAGCAATCCCACCTCTGGGCATATACCCAGAGAAAACCATAAATCACAAAGACACATTCACCACAATGTTCATTGAAGCACTATTTACAAGAGCCAGGTAATGGAAGCAACCTAAATGCCCACAGACAGACGAATGGATAAAGATGTGGTACATATATAAAATGGAATATTACTCAGCCATAAATAGGAATGAAACTGGGTCATTTGTAGAGAAGTTGATGGATCTAGAGACTGTCATACAGAGTGAAGTAAGTCAGAAAGAGAAAAACAAATATTGTATATTAATGCCTATATGTGGAACCTAGAAAAATGCTACAGATGAACTGGTTTGCAGGGCAGAAATAGAGACACAGAGGTAGAGAACAAACGTATGGACACAAAGTGGGGGAAGCCATGGGGTGGTGGTGGTGGGATGAGTTGGGAGATTGGGATTGACCTGTATACATGTCTATGCATAAAATAGATAACTAATAATAACCTACTGTATAAAAAAAATAAATAAAATTAAATTTCAAAAATTTTAAAAATAAAATGTAAAAATAAAACAGAAAAAATGTTCTTCCATTCACACTGATGTATTTATAAGAATGAATTATTTACATGCTTATATCCATAAATACATAAAAGAGGAATAAAATCTAACTTGAACCAAAAAAGAAAAAAAAAAACTGAACCTAACAGTTATACAGAGGAAAACACTACCAAGGCACTTGCTCCAGTGGTAAACAATTCTGAAATTGGTCAGAGGTGGGTAATCATCTCCCATACAGCCAGCAGCCCCACCCACCCACGCAAGGAGCGTCCTTATTGCAAAGCTGGGGGACCGTGCCGAGGAGTCTGTGAGTATACGTGAGCTGAGCCCCAGGCCAGCTGCTGCTGAACTGTTCCCACCCTTCCCAGGTGAAACACCTGAATATGTACAAGGGCTTGAAAGCCTAGAGGAAGGGCCGTGGAGCCACACCAGCGAAAGCACTCAGGCCAACTTGGTGACTGCAGGTCAGCCAGGATGGTCCTGGCCACGGGCGCTCTTCTGGAAGCTTTCCATTGCCCTGCCTGAGATACCCCTCCTGTCCCGGCCCCCACTCCTTTTTTTCCTTCCTCACCTCAGCCCGGAGAGATACTCCAGTGGAAGTTATGGGTGACACAGCCTCTTCTTTACAGGTGGCAGCCTGGCAACTCCTGAAGAAAGTCCAGCAGATCCCCACCCACACCGGGCCACCCACAAAGCCGTGGACCCTCACACCCTCCCACCAGCACAGCCCCGAGACTGCTGACGGGGCAGAGAATATGGAGTCAGGCACAGCTGCAGGGGCTATTGCTGCCTGGAGTGCTGTTTATATTGACCTCAACCCAGGCACACCTGGGGAGGGCTTGCCGGCAGGGTCAGGCTGCCCATGTCAGCTAATCCTCAGCCCTCAGGGAATCACATTGCAGAAAATGGACCTCGCTAAGACAGAATATTCGCCAAGGAAAAGAAACACACAATGCCATTTGCAGCACCGTAGATGAGTCTAGAGGTAATCACGTGACTTGGAGTAAGTCAGAAAGTGAAAGACACATATCATATCATATCACTTATAGGTGTTACCTATAAATTGATACCAGGGCAGATATTTCCACGGAGAAGGGCAATCACAGATTCATTAAACAAACTTATGGTTCACCAAAGGAAAGGTGTGAGGATTGAATTCATTACGATATTGGGGTTAACAGACATATACAAACACAGTAGACATATATAATCACCAAAGACCTACGGAGTACCAAGAGAAGACAACTCAACATTCTGTCATAACGAACATGGGAAAAGGATCCCAGGAAGAACAGACATATGTATATGTGTAAAAGAACCACCTCTTGCACACCTACAACAAGCTAAACGTTGTACTCAAACTTGCTGTAATAAAAAATAAAAAATTAAATTAAAAACACGAACAAGAAGTAGTGAGACAAACTTGAGGGGCTTTCTCCTGGCACATTCCGTTCTACATTCCAATCGAGAACGCGACTTCCATTGAGGCTCTGCTGCCCTAGTAACCAGATTTGGTACGGGAGAACTGCTGCCACCTTGTGGCCGTTTCACATAACAGCAGCTTTAATCCCAGCGCTAATGGTCAGTGGATATTCCAAATCATTACAGGCCTGTAAATGACACCTGCCCTGAAAACAAATCCTGGGGTCATATATCGACCAAAAAATTCAAAAGACGTCCATATTTCAAAACGACAGTTTCAAGAGGCATATTTCACGCACATTAGTGTTCTGCTTCTTTTGATTTCATTCTTTCTTTGTTAAAAAAACGGGAATGGAAAAAGGCAACCCTCAGAAGGGGCGAAAACTTTCACAAACGAATCAATGGACAAAGGTTTAATCTCCAATATATATAAACAGCTCATGCAGCTTAATATTAATACAACAAACAACCCAATACAAAAATGGGCAGAAGATCTAAATAGACGTTTCTTCAAAGAAGACACAGAGATGGCCAAGACGCACATGAAAAGCTGCTCAACATCACTAATTATTAGAGAAATGCAAATCAAAACTACAATGAGGTAAGACCTCACACCTGTTAGAATCGGCATCATCAGATAATCTACAAACAACAAATTCTGGGGAGGGTGTGGACAAAAGGAACCCTCTTCCGCTATTGGTGGCAATGTAAATTGATACAGTCACTATGGAGAACAGTATGGAGGTTCCTTTAAAAAACTAAAAACAGAATTACAATAGGATCCAGCAATCCCACTTCTGGGCATATACCCAGAGAAAACCATAAATCACAAAGACACATTCACCACAATGTTCATTGCAGCACTATTTACAAGAGCCAGGTAATGGAAGCAACCTAAATGCCCACAGACAGACGAATGGATAAAGATGTGGTACATATATAAAATGGAATATTACTCAGCCATAAAAAGGAATGAAACTGGGTCATTTGTAGAGAAGTTGATGGATCTAGAGACTGTCATACAGAGTGAAGTAAGTCAGAAAGAGAAAAACAAATATTGTATATTAATGCCTATATGTGGAACCTAGAAAAATGCTACAGATGAACTGGTTTGCAGGGCAGAAATAGAGACACAGAGGTAGAGAACAAACGTATGGACACAAAGTGGGGGAAGCCATGGGGTGGTGGTGGTGGGATGAGTTGGGAGATTGGGATTGACCTGTATACATGTCTATGCATAAAATAGTTAACTAATAATAACCTACTGTATAAAAAAAATAAATAAAATTAAATTTCAAAAATTTTAAAAATAAAATGTAAAAATAAAACAGAAAAAATGTTCTTCCATTCACACTGATGTATTTATAAGAATGAATTATTTCCATGCTTATATCCATAAATACATAAAAGAGGAATAAAATCTAACTTGAACCAAAAAAGAAAAAAAAATCTGAACCTAACAGTTATACAGAGGAAAACACTACCAAGGCACTTGCTCCAGTGGTAAACAATTCTGAAATTGGTCAGAGGTGGGGAATCATCTCCCATAGAGCCAGCAGCCCCGCCCGCCCACGCAAGGAGCGTCCTTATTGCAAAGCTGGGGGACCGTGCCGAGGCCTCTGTGAGTAAACGTGAGCTGAGCCCCAGGCCAGCTGCTGCTGAACTGTTCCCACCCTTCCCAGGTGAAACACCTGAATATGTACAAGGGCTTGAAAGCCTAGAGGAAGGGCCGTGGAGCCACACCAGCGAAAGCACGCAGGCCAACTTGGTGCCTGCAGGTCAGCCAGGATGGTCCTGGCCACGGGCGCTCTTCTGGAAGCTTTCCATTGCCCTGCCTGAGATACCCCTCCTGTCCCGGCCCCCACTCCTTTTTTTCCTTCCTCACCTCAGCCCGGAGAGATATTCCAGTGGAAGTTATGGGTGACACATCCTCTTCTTTACAGGTGGCAGCCTGGCAACTCCTGCAGAAAGTCCAGCAGAGCCCCACTCACAACGGGCCACCCACAAAGCCGTAGACCCTCACACCCTCCCACCAGCACAGCCCCGAGACTGCTGACGGGGCAGAGAATATGGAGTCAGGCACAGCGGCAGGGGCTATTGCTGCCTGGAGTGCTGTTTATATTGACCTCAACCCAGGCACACCTGGGGAGGGCTTGCCGGCAGGGTCACGCTGCCCAGGTCAGCTAATCCTCAGCCCTCAGGGAATCACATTGCAGAAAATGGACCTCGCTAAGACAGAATATTCGCCAAGGAAAAGAAGCACACAATGCCATTTGCAGCACCGTAGATGAGTCTAGAGGTAATCACGTGACTGGGAGTAAGTCAGAAAGTGAAAGACACATATCATATCATATCACTTATAGGTGTTACCTATAAATTGATACCAGGGCAGATATTTCCACGGAGAAGGGCAATCACAGATTCATTAAACAAACTTATGGTTCACCAAAGGAAAGGTGTGAGGATTGAATTCATTACGATATTGGGGTTAACAGACATATACAAACACAGTAGACATATATAATCACCAAAGACCTACGGAGTACCAAGAGAAGACTACTCAACATTCTGTCATAACGTACATGGGAAAAGGATCCCAGGAAGAACAGACATATGTATATGTGTAAAAGAACCACCTCTTGCACACATACAACAAGCTAAACATTGTACTCAAACTTGCTGTAATAAAATATAAAAAATTAAATTAAAAACACGAACAAGAATTAGTGAGACAAACTTGAGGGGCTTTCTCCTGGCACATTCCGTTCTATATTCCAATCTAGAACGCGACTTCCATTGAGGCTCTGCTGCCCTAGTAACCAGATTTGGTAAGGGAGAACTGCTGCCACCTTGTGGCCGTTTCACACAACAGCAGCTTTAATCCCAGCGCTAATGGTCAGTGGATATTCCAAATCATTACAGGCCTGTAAATGACACCTGCCCTGAAAACAAATCCTGGGGTCATATATCGACCAAAAAATTCAAAAGACGTCCATATTTCAAAACGACAGTTTCAAGAGGCATATTTCACGCACATTAGTGTTCTGCTTCTTTTGATTTCATTCTTTCTTTGTTAAAAAAACGGGAATGGAAAAAGGCAACCCTCAGAAGGGGCGAAAACTTTCACAAACGAATCAATGGACAAAGGTTTAATCTCCAATATATATAAACAGCTCATGCAGCTTAATATTAATACAACAAACAACCCAATACAAAAATGGGCAGAAGATCTAAATAGACGTTTCTTCAAAGAGGACACAGAGATGGCCAAGACGCACATGAAAAGCTGCTCAACATCACTAATTATTAGAGAAATGCAAATCAAAACTACAATGAGGTAAGACCTCACACCTGTTAGAATCGGCATCATCATATAATCTACAAACACCAAATTCTGGGGAGGGTGTGGACAAAAGGAACCCTCTTCCGCTATTGGTGGGAATGTAAATTGATACAGTCACGATGGAGAACAGTATGGAGGTTCCTTTAAAAAACTAAAAACAGAATTACAATAGGATCCAGCAATCCCACCTCTGGGCATATACCCAGAGAAAACCATAAATCACAAAGACACATTCACCACAATGTTCATTGCAGCACTATTTACAAGAGCCAGGTAATGGAAGCAACCTAAATGCCCACAGACAGACGAATGGATAAAGATGTGGTACATATATAAAATGGAATATTACTCAGCCATAAAAAGGAATGAAACTGGGTCATTTGTAGAGAAGTTGATGGATCTAGAGACTGTCATACAGAGTGAAGTAAGTCAGAAAGAGAAAAACAAATATTGTATATTAATGCCTATATGTGGAACCTAGAAAAATGCTACAGATGAACTGGTTTGCAGGGCAGAAATAGAGACACAGAGGTAGAGAACAAACGTATGGACACAAAGTGGGGGAAGCCATGGGGTGGTGGTGGTGGGATGAGTTGGGAGATTGGGATTGACCTGTATACATGTCTATGCATAAAATAGTTAACTAATAATAACCTACTGTATAAAAAAAATAAATAAAATAAAATTTCAAAAATTTTAAAAATAAAATGTAAAAATAAAACAGAAAAAATGTTCTTCCATTCACACTGATGTATTTATAAGAATGAATTATTTCCATGCTTATATCCATAAATACATAAAAGAGGAATAAAATCTAACTTGAACCAAAAAAGAAAAAAAAATCTGAACCTAACAGTTATACAGAGGAAAACACTACCAAGGCACTTGCTCCAGTGGTAAACAATTCTGAAATTGGTCAGAGGTGGGGAATCATCTCCCATAGAGCCAGCAGCCCCGCCCGCCCACGCAAGGAGCGTCCTTATTGCAAAGCTGGGGGACCGTGCCGAGGCCTCTGTGAGTAAACGTGAGCTGAGCCCCAGGCCAGCTGCTGCTGAACTGTTCCCACCCTTCCCAGGTGAAACACCTGAATATGTACAAGGGCTTGAAAGCCTAGAGGAAGGGCCGTGGAGCCACACCAGCGACAGCACGCAGGCCACCTTGGTGCCTGCAGGTCAGCCAGGATGGTCCTGGCCACGGGCGCTCTTCTGGAAGCTTTCCATTGCCCTGCCTGAGATACCCCTCCTCTCCCGGCCCCCACTCCTTTTTTTCCTTCCTCACCTCAGCCCGGAGAGATATTCCAGTGGAAGTTATGGGTGACACATCCTCTTCTTTACAGGTGGCAGCCTGGCAACTCCTGCAGAATGTCCAGCAGAGCCCCACTCACACCGGGCCACTCACAAAGCCGTAGACCCTCACACCCTCCCACCAGCACAGCCCCGAGACTGCTGACGGGGCAGAGAATATGGAGTCAGGCACAGCGGCAGGGGCTATTGCTGCCTGGAGTGCTGTTTATATTGACCTCAACCCAGGCACACCTGGGGAGGGCTTGCCGGCAGGGTCACGCTGCCCAGGTCAGCTAATCCTCAGCCCTCAGGGAATCACATTGCAGAAAATGGACCTCGCTAAGACAGAATATTCGCCAAGGAAAAGAAGCACACAATGCCATTTGCAGCACCGTAGATGAGTCTAGAGGTAATCACGTGACTTGTAGTAAGTCAGAAAGTGAAAGACACATATCATATCATATCACTTATAGGTGTTACCTATAAATTGATACCAGGGCAGATATTTCCACGGAGAAGGGCAATCACAGATTCATTAAACAAACTTATGGTTCACCAAAGGAAAGGTGTGAGGATTGAATTCATTACGATATTGGGGTAACAGACATATACAAACACAGTAGACATATATAATCACCAAAGACCTACGGAGTACCAAGAGAAGACTACTCAACATTCTGTCATAACGTACATGGGAAAAGGATCCCAGGAAGAACAGACATATGTATATGTGTAAAAGAACCACCTCTTGCACACCTACAACAAGCTAAACATTGTACTCAAACTTGCTGTAATAAAATATAAAAAATTAAATTAAAAACACGAACAAGAATTAGTGAGACAAACTTGAGGGGCTTTCTCCTGGCACATTCCGTTCTATATTCCAATCTAGAACGCGACTTCCATTGAGGCTCTGCTGCCCTAGTAACCAGATTTGGTAAGGGAGAACTGCTGCCACCTTGTGGCCGTTTCACACAACAGCAGCTTTAATCCCAGCGCTAATGGTCAGTGGATATTCCAAATCATTACAGGCCTGTAAATGACACCTGCCCTGAAAACAAATCCTGGGGTCATATATCGACCAAAAAATTCAAAAGACGTCCATATTTCAAAACGACACTTTCAAGAGGCATATTTCACGCACATTAGTGTTCTGCTTCTTTTGATTTCATTCTTTCTTTGTTAAAAAAACGGGAATGGAAAAAGGCAACCCTCAGAAGGGGCGAAAACTTTCACAAACGAATCAATGGACAAAGGTTTAATCTCCAATATATATAAACAGCTCATGCAGCTTAATATTAATACAACAAACAACCCAATACAAAAATGGGCAGAAGATCTAAATAGACGTTTCTTCAAAGAGGACACAGAGATGGCCAAGACGCACATGAAAAGCTGCTCAACATCACTAATTATTAGAGAAATGCAAATCAAAACTACAATGAGGTAAGACCTCACACCTGTTAGAATCGGCATCATCAGATAATCTACAAACAACAAATTCTGGGGAGGGTGTGGACAAAAGGAACCCTCTTCCGCTATTGGTGGGAATGTAAATTGATACAGTCACTATGGAGAACAGTATGGAAGTTCCTTTAAAAAACTAAAAACAGAATTACAATAGGATCCAGCAATCCCACCTCTGGGCATATACCCAGAGAAAACCATAAATCACAAAGACACATTCACCACAATGTTCATTGCAGCACTATTTACAAGAGCCAGGTAATGGAAGCAACCTAAATGCCCACAGACAGACGAATGGATAAAGATGTGGTACATATATAAAATGGAATATTACTCAGCCATAAAAAGGAATGAAACTGGGTCATTTGTAGAGAAGTTGATGGATCTAGAGACTGTCATACAGAGTGAAGTAAGTCAGAAAGAGAAAAACAAATATTGTATATTAATGCCTATATGTGGAACCTAGAAAAATGCTACAGATGAACTGGTTTGCAGGGCAGAAATAGAGACACAGAGGTAGAGAACAAACGTATGGACACAAAGTGGGGGAAGCCATGGGGTGGTGGTGGTGGGATGAGTTGGGAGATTGGGATTGACCTGTATACATGTCTATGCATAAAATAGTTAACTAATAATAACCTACTGTATAAAAAAAATAAATAAAATTAAATTTCAAAAATTTTAAAAATAAAATGTAAAAATAAAACAGAAAAAATGTTCTTCCATTCACACTGATGTATTTATAAGAATGAATTATTTCCATGCTTATATCCATAAATACATAAAAGAGGAATAAAATCTAACTTGAACCAAAAAAGAAAAAAAAATCTGAACCTAACAGTTATACAGAGGAAAACACTACCAAGGCACTTGCTCCAGTGGTAAACAATTCTGAAATTGGTCAGAGGTGGGGAATCATCTCCCATAGAGCCAGCAGCCCCGCCCGCCCACGCAAGGAGCGTCCTTATTGCAAAGCTGGGGGACCGTGCCGAGGCCTCTGTGAGTAAACGTGAGCTGAGCCCCAGGCCAGCTGCTGCTGAACTGTTCCCACCCTTCCCAGGTGAAACACCTGAATATGTACAAGGGCTTGAAAGCCTAGAGGAAGGGCCGTGGAGCCACACCAGCGACAGCACGCAGGCCACCTTGGTGCCTGCAGGTCAGCCAGGATGGTCCTGGCCACGGGCGCTCTTCTGGAAGCTTTCCATTGCCCTGCCTGAGATACCCCTCCTCTCCCGGCCCCCACTCCTTTTTTTCCTTCCTCACCTCAGCCCGGAGAGATATTCCAGTGGAAGTTATGGGTGACACATCCTCTTCTTTACAGGTGGCAGCCTGGCAACTCCTGCAGAAAGTCCAGCAGAGCCCCACTCACACCGGGCCACCCACAAAGCCGTAGACCCTCACACCCTCCCACCAGCACAGCCCCGAGACTGCTGACGGGGCAGAGAATATGGAGTCAGGCACCGCTGCAGGGGCTATTGCTGCCTGGAGTGCTGTTTATATTGACCTCAACCCAGGCACACCTGGGGAGGGCTTGCCGGCAGGGTCAGGCTGCCCAGGTCAGCTAATCCTCAGCCCTCAGGGAATCACATTGCAGAAAATGGACCTCGCTAAGACAGAATATTCGCCAAGGAAAAGAAGCACACAATGCCATTTGCAGCACCGTAGATGAGTCTAGAGGTAATCACGTGACTTGGAGTAAGTCAGAAAGTGAAAGACACATATCATATCATATCACTTATAGGTGTTACCTATAAATTGATACCAGGGCAGATATTTCCACGGAGAAGGGCAATCACAGATTCATTAAACAAACTTATGGTTCACCAAAGGTAAGGTGTGAGGATTGAATTCATTACGATATTGGGGTTAACAGACATATACAAACACAGTAGACATATATAATCACCAAAGACCTACGGAGTACCAAGAGAAGACTACTCAACATTCTGTCATAACGTACATGGGAAAAGGATCCCAGGAAGAACAGACATATGTATATGTGTAAAAGAACCACCTCTTGCACACCTACAACAAGCTAAACATTGTACTCAAACTTGCTGTAATAAAATATAAAAAATTAAATTAAAAACACGAACAAGAATTAGTGAGAAAAACTTGAGGGGCTTTCTCCTGGTACATTCCGTTCTACATTCCAATCTAGAACGCGACTTCCATTGAGGCTCTGCTGCCCTAGTAACCAGATTTGGTAAGGGAGAACTGCTGCCACCTTGTGGCCGTTACACACAACAGCAGCTTTAATCCCAGCGCTAATGGTCAGTGGATATTCCAAATCATTACAGGCCTGTAAATGACACCTGCCCTGAAAACAAATCCTGGGGTCATATATCGACCAAAAAATTCAAAAGACGTCCATATTTCAAAACGACAGTTTCAAGAGGCATATTTCACGCACATTAGTGTTCTGCTTCTTTTGATTTCATTCTTTCTTTGTTAAAAAAACGGGAATGGAAAAAGGCAACCCTCAGAAGGGGCGAAAACTTTCACAAACGAATCAATGGACAAAGGTTTAATCTCCAATATATATAAACAGCTCATGCAGCTTAATATTAATACAACAAACAACCCAATACAAAAATGGGCAGAAGATCTAAATAGACGTTTCTTCAAAGAAGACACAGAGATGGCCAAGACGCACATGAAAAGCTGCTCAACATCACTAATTATTAGAGAAATGCAAATCAAAACTACAATGAGGTAAGACCTCACACCTGTTAGAATCGGCATCATCAGATAATCTACAAACAACAAATTCTGGGGAGGGTGTGGACAAAAGGAACCCTCTTCCGCTATTGGTGGGAATGTAAATTGATACAGTCACTATGGAGAACAGTATGGAGGTTCCTTTAAAAAACTAAAAACAGAATTACAATAGGATCCAGCAATCCCACTTCTGGGCATATACCCAGAGAAAACCATAAATCACAAAGACACATTCACCACAATGTTCATTGCAGCACTATTTACAAGAGCCAGGTAATGGAAGCAACCTAAATGCCCACAGACAGACGAATGGATAAAGATGTGGTACATATATAAAATGGAATATTACTCAGCCATAAAAAGGAATGAAACTGGGTCATTTGTAGAGAAGTTGATGGATCTAGAGACTGTCATACAGAGTGAAGTAAGTCAGAAAGAGAAAAACAAATATTGTATATTAATGCCTATATGTGGAACCTAGAAAAATGCTACAGATGAACTGGTTTGCAGGGCAGAAATAGAGACACAGAGGTAGAGAACAAACGTATGGACACAAAGTGGGGGAAGCCATGGGGTGGTGGTGGTGGGATGAGTTGGGAGATTGGGATTGACCTGTATACATGTCTATGCATAAAATAGTTAACTAATAATAACCTACTGTATAAAAAAAATAAATAAAATTAAATTTCAAAAATTTTAAAAATAAAATGTAAAAATAAAACAGAAAAAATGTTCTTCCATTCACACTGATGTATTTATAAGAATGAATTATTTCCATGCTTATATCCATAAATACATAAAAGAGGAATAAAATCTAACTTGAACCAAAAAAGAAAAAAAAATCTGAACCTAACAGTTATACAGAGGAAAACACTACCAAGGCACTTGCTCCAGTGGTAAACAATTCTGAAATTGGTCAGAGGTGGGGAATCATCTCCCATAGAGCCAGCAGCCCCGCCCGCCCACGCAAGGAGCGTCCTTATTGCAAAGCTGGGGGACCGTGCCGAGGCCTCTGTGAGTAAACGTGAGCTGAGCCCCAGGCCAGCTGCTGCTGAACTGTTCCCACCCTTCCCAGGTGAAACACCTGAATATGTACAAGGGCTTGAAAGCCTAGAGGAAGGGCCGTGGAGCCACACCAGCGAAAGCACGCAGGCCAACTTGGTGCCTGCAGGTCAGCCAGGATGGTCCTGGCCACGGGCGCTCTTCTGGAAGCTTTCCATTGCCCTGCCTGAGATACCCCTCCTGTCCCGGCCCCCACTCCTTTTTTTCCTTCCTCACCTCAGCCCGGAGAGATATTCCAGTGGAAGTTATGGGTGACACATCCTCTTCTTTACAGGTGGCAGCCTGGCAACTCCTGCAGAAAGTCCAGCAGAGCCCCACTCACACCGGGCCACCCACAAAGCCGTGGACCCTCACACCCTCCCACCAGCACAGCCCCGAGACTGCTGACGGGGCAGAGAATATGGAGTCAGGCACAGCGGCAGGGGCTATTGCTGCCTGGAGTGCTGTTTATATTGACCTCAACCCAGGCACACCTGGGGAGGGCTTGCCGGCAGGGTCAGGCTGCCCAGGTCAGCTAATCCTCAGCCCTCAGGGAATCACATTGCAGAAAATGGACCTCGCTAAGACAGAATATTCGCCAAGGAAAAGAAGCACACAATGCCATTTGCAGCACCGTAGATGAGTCTAGAGGTAATCACGTGACTTGGAGTAAGTCAGAAAGTGAAAGACACATATCATATCATATCACTTATAGGTGTTACCTATAAATTGATACCAGGGCAGATATTTCCACGGAGAAGGGCAATCACAGATTCATTAAACAAACTTATGGTTCAACAAAGGTAAGGTGTGAGGATTGAATTCATTACGATATTGGGGTTAACAGACATATACAAACACAGTAGACATATATAATCACCAAAGACCTACGGAGTACCAAGAGAAGACTACTCAACATTCTGTCATAACGTACATGGGAAAAGGATCCCAGGAAGAACAGACATATGTATATGTGTAAAAGAACCACCTCTTGCACACCTACAACAAGCTAAACATTGTACTCAAACTTGCTGTAATAAAATATAAAAAATTAAATTAAAAACACGAACAAGAATTAGTGAGAAAAACTTGAGGGGCTTTCTCCTGGTACATTCCGTTCTACATTCCAATCTAGAACGCGACTTCCATTGAGGCTCTGCTGCCCTAGTAACCAGATTTGGTAAGGGAGAACTGCTGCCACCTTGTGGCCGTTACACACAACATCAGCTTTAATCCCAGCGCTAATGGTCAGTGGATATTCCAAATCATTACAGGCCTGTAAATGACACCTGCCCTGAAAACAATTCCTGGGGTCATATATCGACCAAAAAATTCAAAAGACGTCCATATTTCAAAACGACAGTTTCAAGAGGCATATTTCACGCACATTAGTGTTCTGCTTCTTTTGATTTCATTCTTTCTTTGTTAAAAAAACGGGAATGGAAAAAGGCAACCCTCAGAAGGGGCGAAAACTTTCACAAACGAATCAATGGACAAAGGTTTAATCTCCAATATATATAAACAGCTCATGCAGCTTAATATTAATACAACAAACAACCCAATACAAAAATGGGCAGAAGATCTAAATAGACGTTTCTTCAAAGAAGACACAGAGATGGCCAAGACGCACATGAAAAGCTGCTCAACATCACTAATTATTAGAGAAATGCAAATCAAAACTACAATGAGGTAAGACCTCACACCTGTTAGAATCGGCATCATCAGATAATCTACAAACAACAAATTCTGGGGAGGGTGTGGACAAAAGGAACCCTCTTCCGCTATTGGTGGGAATGTAAATTGATACAGTCACTATGGAGAACAGTATGGAGGTTCCTTTAAAAAACTAAAAACAGAATTACAATAGGATCCAGCAATCCCACTTCTGGGCATATACCCAGAGAAAACCATAAATCACAAAGACACATTCACCACAATGTTCATTGCAGCACTATTTACAAGAGCCAGGTAATGGAAGCATCCTAAATGCCCACAGACAGACGAATGGATAAAGATGTGGTACATATATAAAATGGAATATTACTCAGCCATAAAAAGGAATGAAACTGGGTCATTTGTAGAGAAGTTGATGGATCTAGAGACTGTCATACAGAGTGAAGTAAGTCAGAAAGAGAAAAACAAATATTGTATATTAATGCCTATATGTGGAACCTAGAAAAATGCTACAGATGAACTGGTTTGCAGGGCAGAAATAGAGACACAGAGGTAGAGAACAAACGTATGGACACAAAGTGGGGGAAGCCATGGGGTGGTGGTGGTGGGATGAGTTGGGAGATTGGGATTGACCTGTATACATGTCTATGCATAAAATAGTTAACTAATAATAACCTACTGTATAAAAAAAATAAATAAAATTAAATTTCAAAAATTTTAAAAATAAAATGTAAAAATAAAACAGAAAAAATGTTCTTCCATTCACACTGATGTATTTATAAGAATGAATTATTTCCATGCTTATATCCATAAATACATAAAAGAGGAATAAAATCTAACTTGAACCAAAAAAGAAAAAAAAATCTGAACCTAACAGTTATACAGAGGAAAACACTACCAAGGCACTTGCTCCAGTGGTAAACAATTCTGAAATTGGTCAGAGGTGGGGAATCATCTCCCATAGAGCCAGCAGCCCCGCCCGCCCACGCAAGGAGCGTCCTTATTGCAAAGCTGGGGGACCGTGCCGAGGCCTCTGTGAGTAAACGTGAGCTGAGCCCCAGGCCAGCTGCTGCTGAACTGTTCCCACCCTTCCCAGGTGAAACACCTGAATATGTACAAGGGCTTGAAAGCCTAGAGGAAGGGCCGTGGAGCCACACCAGCGAAAGCACGCAGGCCAACTTGGTGCCTGCAGGTCAGCCAGGATGGTCCTGGCCACGGGCGCTCTTCTGGAAGCTTTCCATTGCCCTGCCTGAGATACCCCTCCTGTCCCGGCCCCCACTCCTTTTTTTCCTTCCTCACCTCAGCCCGGAGAGATATTCCAGTGGAAGTTATGGGTGACACATCCTCTTCTTTACAGGTGGCAGCCTGGCAACTCCTGCAGAAAGTCCAGCAGAGCCCCACTCACACCGGGCCACCCACAAAGCCGTGGACCCTCACACCCTCCCACCAGCACAGCCCCGAGACTGCTGACGGGGCAGAGAATATGGAGTCAGGCACAGCGGCAGGGGCTATTGCTGCCTGGAGTGCTGTTTATATTGACCTCAACCCAGGCACACCTGGGGAGGGCTTGCCGGCAGGGTCAGGCTGCCCAGGTCAGCTAATCCTCAGCCCTCAGGGAATCACATTGCAGAAAATGGACCTCGCTAAGACAGAATATTCGCCAAGGAAAAGAAGCACACAATGCCATTTGCAGCACCGTAGATGAGTCTAGAGGTAATCACGTGACTTGTAGTAAGTCAGAAAGTGAAAGACACATATCATATCATATCACTTATAGGTGTTACCTATAAATTGATACCAGGGCAGATATTTCCACGGAGAAGGGCAATCACAGATTCATTAAACAAACTTATGGTTCACCAAAGGAAAGGTGTGAGGATTGAATTCATTACGATATTGGGGTTAACAGACATATACAAACACAGTAGACATATATAATCACCAAAGACCTACGGAGTACCAAGAGAAGACTACTCAACATTCTGTCATAACGTACATGGGAAAAGGATCCCAGGAAGAACAGACATATGTATATGTGTAAAAGAACCACCTCTTGCACACCTACAACAAGCTAAACATTGTACTCAAACTTGCTGTAATAAAATATAAAAAATTAAATTAAAAACACGAACAAGAATTAGTGAGACAAACTTGAGGGGCTTTCTCCTGGCACATTCCGTTCTATATTCCAATCTAGAACGCGACTTCCATTGAGGCTCTGCTGCCCTAGTAACCAGATTTGGTAAGGGAGAACTGCTGCCACCTTGTGGCCGTTTCACACAACAGCAGTTTTAATCCCAGCGCTAATGGTCAGTGGATATTCCAAATCATTACAGGCCTGTAAATGACACCTGCCCTGAAAACAAATCCTGGGGTCATATATCGACCAAAAAATTCAAAAGACGTCCATATTTCAAAACGACACTTTCAAGAGGCATATTTCACGCACATTAGTGTTCTGCTTCTTTTGATTTCATTCTTTCTTTGTTAAAAAAACGGGAATGGAAAAAGGCAACCCTCAGAAGGGGCGAAAACTTTCACAAACGAATCAATGGACAAAGGTTTAATCTCCAATATATATAAACAGCTCATGCAGCTTAATATTAATACAACAAACAACCCAATACAAAAATGGGCAGAAGATCTAAATAGACGTTTCTTCAAAGAGGACACAGAGATGGCCAAGACGCACATGAAAAGCTGCTCAACATCACTAATTATTAGAGAAATGCAAATCAAAACTACAATGAGGTAAGACCTCACACCTGTTAGAATCGGCATCATCAGATAATCTACAAACAACAAATTCTGGGGAGGGTGTGGACAAAAGGAACCCTCTTCCGCTATTGGTGGGAATGTAAATTGATACAGTCACTATGGAGAACAGTATGGAGGTTCCTTTAAAAAACTAAAAACAGAATTACAATAGGATCCAGCAATCCCACTTCTGGGCATATACACAGAGAAAACCATAAATCACAAAGACACATTCACCACAATGTTCATTGCAGCACTATTTACAAGAGCCAGGTAATGGAAGCAACCTAAATGCCCACAGACAGACGAATGGATAAAGATGTGGTACATATATAAAATGGAATATTACTCAGCCATAAAAAGGAATGAAACTGGGTCATTTGTAGAGAAGTTGATGGATCTAGAGACTGTCATACAGAGTGAAGTAAGTCAGAAAGAGAAAAACAAATATTGTATATTAATGCCTATATGTGGAACCTAGAAAAATGCTACAGATGAACTGGTTTGCAGGGCAGAAATAGAGACACAGAGGTAGAGAACAAACGTATGGACACAAAGTGGGGGAAGCCATGGGGTGGTGGTGGTGGGATGAGTTGGGAGATTGGGATTGACCTGTATACATGTCTATGCATAAAATAGTTAACTAATAATAACCTACTGTATAAAAAAAATAAATAAAATTAAATTTCAAAAATTTTAAAAATAAAATGTAAAAATAAAACAGAAAAAATGTTCTTCCATTCACACTGATGTATTTATAAGAATGAATTATTTCCATGCTTATATCCATAAATACATAAAAGAGGAATAAAATCTAACTTGAACCAAAAAAGAAAAAAAAATCTGAACCTAACAGTTATACAGAGGAAAACACTACCAAGGCACTTGCTCCAGTGGTAAACAATTCTGAAATTGGTCAGAGGTGGGGAATCATCTCCCATAGAGCCAGCAGCCCCGCCCGCCCACGCAAGGAGCGTCCTTATTGCAAAGCTGGGGGACCGTGCCGAGGCCTCTGTGAGTAAACGTGAGCTGAGCCCCAGGCCAGCTGCTGCTGAACTGTTCCCACCCTTCCCAGGTGAAACACCTGAATATGTACAAGGGCTTGAAAGCCTAGAGGAAGGGCCGTGGAGCCACACCAGCGACAGCACGCAGGCCACCTTGGTGCCTGCAGGTCAGCCAGGATGGTCCTGGCCACGGGCGCTCTTCTGGAAGCTTTCCATTGCCCTGCCTGAGATACCCCTCCTGTCCCGGCCCCCACTCCTTTTTTTCCTTACTCACCTCAGCCCGGAGAGATATTCCACTGGAAGTTATAGGTGACACATCCTCTTCTTTACAGGTGGCAGCCTGGCAACTCCTGCAGAAAGTCCAGCAGAGCCCCACTCACACCGGGCCACCCACAAAGCCGTGGACCCTCACACCCTCCCACCAGCACAGCCCCGAGACTGCTGACGGGGCAGAGAATATGGAGTCAGGCACCGCTGCAGGGGCTATTGCTGCCTGGAGTGCTGTTTATATTGACCTCAACCCAGGCACACCTGGGGAGGGCTTGCCGGCAGGGTCAGGCTGCCCAGGTCAGCTAATCCTCAGCCCTCAGGGAATCACATTGCAGAAAATGGACCTCGCTAAGACAGAATATTCGCCAAGGAAAAGAAGCACACAATGCCATTTGCAGCACCGTAGATGAGTCTAGAGGTAATCACGTGACTGGCAGTAAGTCAGAAAGTGAAAGACACATATCATATCATATCACTTATAGGTGTTACCTATAAATTGATACCAGGGCAGATATTTCCACGGAGAAGGGCAATCACAGATTCATTAAACAAACTTATGGTTCACCAAAGGAAAGGTGTGAGGATTGAATTCATTATGATATTGGGGTTAACAGACATATACAAACACAGTAGACATATATAATCACCAAAGACCTACGGAGTACCAAGAGAAGACTACTCAACATTCTGTCATAACGTACATGGGAAAAGGATCCCAGGAAGAACAGACATATGTATATGTGTAAAAGAACCACCTCTTGCACACCTACAACAAGCTAAACATTGTACTCAAACTTGCTGTAATAAAATATAAAAAATTAAATTAAAAACACGAACAAGAATTAGTGAGAAAAACTTGAGGGGCTTTCTCCTGGTACATTCCGTTGTACATTCCAATCTAGAACCCGACTTCCATTGAGGCTCTGCTGCCCTAGTAACCAGATTTGGTACGGGAGAACTGCTGCCACCTTGTGGCCGTTTCACACAACAGCAGCTTTAATCCCAGCTCTAATGGTCAGTGGATATTCCAAATCATTACAGGCCTGTAAATGACACCTGCCCTGAAAACAAATCCTGGGGTCATATATCGACCAAAAAATTCAAAAGACGTCCATATTTCAAAACGACACTTTCAAGAGGCATATTTCACGCACATTAGTGTTCTGCTTCTTTTGATTTCTTTCTTTCTTTGTTAAAAAAACGGGAATGGAAAAAGGCAACCCTCAGAAGGGGCGAAAACTTTCACAAACGAATCAATGGACAAAGGTTTAATCTCCAATATATATAAACAGCTCATGCAGCTTAATATTAATACAACAAACAACCCAATACAAAAATGGGCAGAAGATCTAAATAGACGTTTCTTCAAAGAAGACACAGAGATGGCCAAGACGCACATGAAAAGCTGCTCAACATCACTAATTATTAGAGAAATGCAAATCAAAACTACAATGAGGTAAGACCTCACACCTGTTAGAATCGGCATCATCAGATAATCTACAAACAACAAATTCTGGGGAGGGTGTGGACAAAAGGAACCCTCTTCCGCTATTGGTGGGAATGTAAATTGATACAGTCACTATGGAGAACAGTATGGAGGTTCCTTTAAAAAACTAAAAACAGAATTACAATAGGATCCAGCAATCCCACTTCTGGGCATATACCCAGAGAAAACCATAAATCACAAAGACACATTCACCACAATGTTCATTGCAGCACTATTTACAAGAGCCAGGTAATGGAAGCAACCTAAATGCCCACAGAGAGACGAATGGATAAAGATGTGGTACATATATAAAATGGAATATTACTCAGCCATAAAAAGGAATGAAACTGGGTCATTTGTAGAGAAGTTGATGGATCTAGAGACTGTCATACAGAGTGAAGTAAGTCAGAAAGAGAAAAACAAATATTGTATATTAATGCCTATATGTGGAACCTAGAAAAATGCTACAGATGAACTGGTTTGCAGGGCAGAAATAGAGACACAGAGGTAGAGAACAAACGTATGGACACAAAGTGGGGAAAGCCATGGGGTGGTGGTGGTGGGATGAGTTGGGAGATTGGGATTGACCTGTATACATGTCTATGCATAAAATAGTTAACTAATAATAACCTACTGTATAAAAAAAATAAATAAAATTAAATTTCAAAAATTTTAAAAATAAAATGTAAAAATAAAACAGAAAAAATGTTCTTCCATTCACACTGATGTATTTATAAGAATGAATTATTTCCATGCTTATATCCATAAATACATAAAAGAGGAATAAAATCTAACTTGAACCAAAAAAGAAAAAAAAATCTGAACCTAACAGTTATACAGAGGAAAACACTACCAAGGCACTTGCTCCAGTGGTAAACAATTCTGAAATTGGTCAGAGGTGGGGAATCATCTCCCATACAGCCAGCAGCCCCACCCGCCCACGCAAGGAGCGTCCTTATTGCAAAGCTGGGGGACCGTGCCGAGGCCTCTGTGAGTAAACGTGAGCTGAGCCCCAGGCCAGCTGCTGCTGAACTGTTCCCACCCTTCCCAGGTGAAACACCTGAATATGTACAAGGGCTTGAAAGCCTAGAGGAAGGGCCGTGGAGCCACACCAGCGAAAGCACGCAGGCCAACTTGGTGACTGCAGGTCAGCCAGGATGGTCCTGGCCACGGGCGCTCTTCTGGAAGCTTTCCATTGCCCTGCCTGAGATACCCCTCCTGTCCCGGCCCCCACTCCTTTTTTTCCTTCCTCACCTCAGCCCGGAGAGATACTCCAGTGGAAGTTATGGGTGACACATCCTCTTCTTTACAGGTGGCAGCCTGGCAACTCCTGCCGAAAGTCCAGCAGAGCCCCACTCACACCGGGCCACCCACAAAGCCGTGGACCCTCACACCCTCCCACCAGCACAGCCCCGAGACTGCTGACGGGGCAGAGAATATGGAGTCAGGCACAGCTGCAGGGGCTATTGCTGCCTGGAGTGCTGTTTATATTGACCTCAACCCAGGCACACCTGGGGAGGGCTTGCCGGCAGGGTCAGGCTGCCCAGGTCAGCTAATCCTCAGCCCTCAGGGAATCACATTGCAGAAAATGGACCTCGCTAAGAGAGAATATTCGCCAAGGAAAAGAAACACACAATGCCATTTGCAGCACCGTAGATGAGTCTAGAGGTAATCACGTGACTTGGAGTAAGTCAGAAAGTGAAAGACACATATCATATCATATCACTTATAGGTGTTACCTATAAATTGATACCAGGGCAGATATTTCCACGGAGAAGGGCAATCACAGATTCATTAAACAAACTTATGGTTCACCAAAGGAAAGGTGTGAGGATTGAATTCATTACGATATTGGGGTTAACAGACATATACAAACACAGTAGACATATATAATCACCAAAGACCTACGGAGTACCAAGAGAAGAGTACTCAACATTCTGTCATAACGTACATGGGAAAAGGATCCCAGGAAGAACAGACATATGTATATGTGTAAAAGAACCACCTCTTGCACACCTACAAAAAGCTAAACGTTGTACTCAAACTTGCTGTAATAAAAAATAAAAAATTAAATTAAAAACACGAACAAGAAGTAGTGAGACAAACTTGAGGGGCTTTCTCCTGGCACATTCCGTTCTATATTCCAATCTAGAACGCGACTTCCATTGAGGCTCTGCTGCCCTAGTAACCAGATTTGGTAAGGGAGAACTGCTGCCACCTTGTGGCCGTTTCACACAGCAGCAGCTTTAATCCCAGCGCTAATGGTCAATGGATATTCCAAATCATTACAGGCCTGTAAATGACACCTGCCCTGAAAACAAATCCTGGGGTCATATATCGACCAAAAAATTCAAAAGACGTCCATATTTCAAAACGACACTTTCAAGAGGCATATTTCACGCACATTAGTGTTCTGCTTCTTTTGATTTCATTCTTTCTTTGTTAAAAAAACGGGAATGGAAAAATGCAACCCTCAGAAGGGGCGAAAACGTTCACAAACGAATCAATGGACAAAGATTTAATCTCCAATATATATAAACAGCTCATGCAGCTTAATATTAATACAACAAACAACCCAATACAAAAATGGCAGAAGATCTAAATAGACGTTTCTTCAAAGAAGACACAGAGATGTCCAAGACGCACATGAAAAGCTGCTCAACATCACTAATTATTAGAGAAATGCAAATCAAAACTACAATGAGGTAAGACCTCACACCTGTTAGAATCGGCATCATCAGATAATCTACAAACAACAAATTCTGGGGAGGGTGTGGACAAAAGGAACCCTCTTCCGCTATTGGTGGGAATGTAAATTGATACAGTCACTATGGAGAACAGTATGGAGGTTCCTTTAAAAAACTAAAAACAGAATTACAATAGGATCCAGCAATCCCACTTCTGGGCATATACCCAGAGAAAACCATAAATCACAAAGACACATTCACCACAATGTTTATTGCAGCACTATTTACAAGAGCCAGGTAATGGAAGCAACCTAAATGCCCACAGACAGACGAATGGATAAAGATGTGGTACATATATAAAATGGAATATTACTCAGCCATAAAAAGGAATGAAACTGGGTCATTTGTAGAGAAGTTGATGGATCTAGAGACTGTCATACAGAGTGAAGTAAGTCAGAAAGAGAAAAACAAATATTGTATATTAATGCCTATATGTGGAACCTAGAAAAATTCTACAGATGAACTGGTTTGCAGGGCAGAAATAGAGACACAGAGGTAGAGAACAAACGTATGGACACAAAGTGGGGGAAGCCATGGGGTGGTGGTGGTGGGATGAGTTGGGAGATTGGGATTGACCTGTATACATGTCTATGCATAAAATAGTTAACTAATAATAACCTACTGTATAAAAAAAATAAATAAAATTAAATTTCAAAAATTTTAAAAATAAAATGTAAAAATAAAACAGAAAAAATGTTCTTCCATTCACACTGATGTATTTATAAGAATGAATTATTTCCATGCTTATATCCATAAATACATAAAAGAGGAATAAAATCTAACTTGAACCAAAAAAGAAAAAAAAATCTGAACCTAACAGTTATACAGAGGAAAACACTACCAAGGCACTTGCTCCAGTGGTAAACAATTCTGAAATTGGTCAGAGGTGGGGAATCATCTCCCATACAGCCAGCAGCCCCGCCCACCAACGCAAGGAGCATCCTCATTGCAAAGCTGGGAGACCGTGCCGAGGCCTCTGTGAGTAAACGTGAGCTGAGCCCCAGGCCAGCTGCTGCTGAACTGTTCCCACCCTTCCCAGGTGAAACACCTGAATACGTACAAGGGCTTGAAAGCCTAGAGGAAGGGCCGTGGAGCCACACCAGCGACAGCACGCAGGCCACCTTGGTGCCTGCAGGTCAGCCAGGATGGTCCTGGCCACGGGCGCTCTTCTGGAAGCTTTCCATTGCCCTGCCTGAGATACCCCTCCTGTCCCGGCCCCCACTCCTTTTTTTCCTTACTCACCTCAGCCCGGAGAGATATTCCAGTGGAAGTTATGGGTGACACATCCTCTTCTTTACAGGTGGCAGCCTGGCAACTCCTGCAGAAAGTCCAGCAGAGCCCCACTCACACCGGGCCACCCACAAAGCCGTGGACCCTCACACCCTCCCACCAGCACAGCCCCGAGACTGCTGACGGGGCAGAGAATATGGAGTCAGGCACAGCTGCAGGGGCTATTGCTGCCTGGAGTGCTGTTTATATTGACCTCAACCCAGGCACACCTGGGGAGGGCTTGCCGGCAGGGTCAGGCTGCCCAGGTCAGCTAATCCTCAGCCCTCAGGGAATCACATTGCAGAAAATGGACCTCGCTAAGACAGAATATTCGCCAAGGAAAAGAAACACACAATGCCATTTGCAGCTCCGTAGATGAGTCTAGAGGTAATCACGTGACTTGGAGTAATTCAGAAAGTGAAAGACACATATCATATCATATCACTTATAGGTGTTACCTATAAATTGATACCAGGGCAGATATTTCCACGGAGAAGGGCAATCACAGATTCATTAAACAAACTTATGGTTCACCAAAGGAAAGGTGTGAGGATTGAATTCATTACGATATTGGGGTTAACAGACATATACAAACACAGTAGACTTATATAATCACCAAAGACCTATGGAGTACCAAGAGAAGACTACTCAACATTCTGTCATAACGTACATGGGAAAAGGATCCCAGGAAGAACAGACATATGTATATGTGTAAAAGAACCACCTCTTGCACACCTACAACAAGCTAAACGTTGTACTCAAACTTGCTGTAATAAAAAATAAAAAATAAAATTAAAAACACGAACAAGAATTAGTGAGAAAAACTTGAGGGGCATTCTCCTGGTACATTCCATTCTACATTCCAATCTAGAACGTGACTTCCATTAAGGCTCTGCTGCCCTAGTAACCAGATTTGGTAAGGGAGAACTGCTGCCACCTTGTGGCCGTTTCACACAACAGCAGCATTAATCCCAGCGCTAATGGTCAGTGGATATTCCAAATAATTACAGGCCTGTAAATGACACCTGCCCTGAAAACAAATCCTGGGGTCATATATCGACCAAAAAATTCAAAAGACGTCCATATTTCAAAACGACAGTTTCAAGAGGCATATTTCACGCACATTAGTGTTCTGCTTCTTTTGATTTCTTTCTTTCTTTGTTAAAAAAACGGGAATGGAAAAAGGCAACCCTCAGAAGGGGCGAAAACTTTCACAAACGAATCAATGGACAAAGGTTTAATCTCCAATATATATAAACAGCTCATGCAGCTTAATATTAATACAAAAAACAACCCAATACAAAAATGGGCAGAAGATCTAAATAGACGTTTCTTCAAAGAAGACACAGAGATGGCCAAGACGCACATGAAAAGCTGCTCAACATCACTAATTATTAGAGAAATGCAAATCAAAACTACAATGAGGTAAGACCTCACACCTGTTAGAATCGGCATCATCAGATAATCTACAAACAACAAATTCTGGGGAGGGTGTGGACAAAAGGAACCCTCTTCCGCTATTGGTGGGAATGTAAATTGATACAGTCACTATGGAGAACAGTATGGAGGTTCCTTTAAAAAACTAAAAACAGAATTACAATAGGATCCAGCAATCCCACGTCTGGGCATATACCCAGAGAAAACCATAAATCACAAAGACACATTCACCACAATGTTCATTGCAGCACTATTTACAAGAGCCAGGTAATGGAAGCAACCTAAATGCCCACAGACAGACGAATGGATAAAGATGTGGTACATATATAAAATGGAATATTACTCAGCCATAAAAAGGAATGAAACTGGGTCATTTGTAGAGAAGTTGATGGATCTAGAGACTGTCATACAGAGTGAAGTAAGTCAGAAAGAGAAAAACAAATACTGTATATTAATGCCTATATGTGGAACCTAGAAAAATGCTACAGATGAACTGGTTTGCAGGGCAGAAATAGAGACACAGAGGTAGAGAACAAACGTATGGACACAAAGTGGGGGAAGCCATGGGGTGGTGGTGGTGGGATGAGTTGGGAGATTGGGATTGACCTGTATACATGTCTATGCATAAAATAGATAACTAATAATAACCTAGTGTATAAAAAATAAATAAAATTAAATTTCAAAAATTTTAAAAATAAAATGTAAAAATAAAACAGAAAAAATGTTCTTCCATTCACACTGATGTATTTATAAGAATGAATTATTTACATGCTTATATCCATAAATACATAAAAGAGGAATAAAATCTAACTTGAACCAAAAAAGAAAAAAAAAACTGAACCTAACAGTTATACAGAGGAAAACACTACCAAGGCACTTGCTCCAGTGGTAAACAATTCTGAAATTGGTCAGAGGTGGGGAATCATCTCCCATACAGCCAGCAGCCCCACCCGCCCACGCAAGGAGCGTCCTTATTGCAAAGCTGGGGGACCGTGCCGAGGCCTCTGTGAGTAAACGTGAGCTGAGCCCCAGGCCAGCTGCTGCTGAACTGTTCCCACCCTTCCCAGGTGAAACACCTGAATATGTACAAGGGCTTGAAAGCCTAGAGGAAGGGCCGTGGAGCCACACCAGCGAAAGCACGCAGGCCAACTTGGTGACTGCAGGTCAGCCAGGATGGTCCTGGCCACGGGCGCTCTTCTGGAAGCTTTCCATTGCCCTGCCTGAGATAACCCTCCTGTCCCGGCCCCCACTCCTTTTTTTCCTTCCTCACCTCAGCCCGGAGAGATACTCCAGTGGAAGTTATGGGTGACACATCCTCTTCTTTACAGGTGGCAGCCTGGCAACTCCTGCAGAAAGTCCAGCAGAGCCCCACTCACACCGGGCCACCCACAAAGCCGTGGACCCTCACACCCTCCCAACAGCACAGCCCCGAGACTGCTGACGGGGCAGTGAATATGGAGTCAGGCACAGCTGCAGGGGCTATTGCTGCCTGGAGTGCTGTTTATATTGACCTCAACCCAGGCACACCTAGGGAGGGCTTGCCGGCTGGGTCAGGCTGCCCAGGTCAGCTAATCCTCAGCCCTCAGGGAATCACATTGCAGAAAATGGACCTCGCTAAGACAGAATATTCGCCAAGGAAAAGAAACACACAATGCCATTTGCAGCACCGTAGATGAGTCTAGAGGTAATCACGTGACTTGGAGTAAGTCAGAAAGTGAAAGACACATATCATATCATATCACTTATAGGTGTTACCTATAAATTGATACCAGGGCAGATATTTCCACGGAGAAGGGCAATCACAGATTCATTAAACAAACTTATGGTTCACCAAAGGAAAGGTGTGAGGATTGAATTCATTACGATATTGGGGTTAACAGACATATACAAACACAGTAGACGTATATAATCACCAAAGACCTACGGAGTACCAAGAGAAGACTACTCAACATTCTGTCATAACGTACATGGGAAAAGGATCCCAGGAAGAACAGACATAAGTATATGTGTAAAAGAACCACCTCTTGCACACCTACAACAAACTAAACGTTGTACTCAAATTTGCTGTAATAAAAAATAAAAAATTAAATTAAGAACACGAACAAGAAGTAGTGAGACAAACTTGAGGGGCTTTCTCCTGGCACATTCCGTTCTACATTCCAATCTAGAACACGACTTCCATTGAGGCTCTGCTGCCCTAGTAACCAGATTTGGTAAGGGAGAACTGCTGCCACCTTGTGGCCGTTTCACACAACTGCAGGTTTAATGCCAGCGCTAATGGTCAGTGGATATTCCAAATCATTACAGGCCTGTAAATGACACCTGCCCTGAAAACAAATCCTGGGGTCATATATCGACCAAAAAATTCAAAAGACGTCCATATTTCAAAACGACAGTTTCAAGAGGCATATTTCACGCACATTAGTGTTCTGCTTCTTTTGCTTTCTTTCTTTCTTTGTTAAAAAAAACGGGAATGGAGAAAGGCAACCCTCAGAATGGGCGAAAACGTTCACAAACGAATCAATGGACAAAGTTTTAATCTCCAATATATATAAACAGCTCATGCAGCTTAATACTAATAAAACAAACATCCCAATACAAAAATGGGCAGAAGATCTAAAGAGACGTTTCTTCAAAGAAGACCCAGAGATGGCCAAGACGCACATGAAAAGCTGCTCAACATCACTAATTATTAGAGAAATGCAAATCAAAACTACAATGAGGTAAGACCTCACACCTGTTAGAATCGGCATCAACAGATAATCTACAAACAACAAATTCTAGGGAGGGTGTGGACAAAAGGAACCCTCTTCCGCTATTGGTGGGAATGTAAATTGATACAGTCACTATGGAGAACAGTATGGAGGTTCCTTTAAAAAACTAAAAAGAGAATTACCATAGGATCCAGCAATCCCACTTCTGGGCATATACCCAGAGAAAACCATAAATCACAGAGACACATTCACCACAATGTTCATTGCAACACTATTTACAATAGCCAGGTTATGGAAGCAACATAAATGCCCACAGACAGACGAATGGATAAAGATGTGGTACATATATAAAATGGAATATTACTCAGCCATAAAAAGGAATGAAACTGGGTCATTTGTAGAGAAGTTGATGGATCTAGAGACTGTCATACAGAGTGAAGTAAGCCAGAAAGAGAAAAACAAATATTGTATATTAATGCCTATATGTGGAACCTAGAAAAATGGTAGAGATGAACTGGTTTGCAGGGCAGAAATAGAGACACAGAGGTAGAGAACAAACGTATGGACACAAAGTGGGGGAAGCCATGGGGTGGTGGTGGTGGGATGAGTTGGGTGATTAGGATTGACCTGTATACATGTCTATGCATAAAATAGATAACTAATAATAACCTACTGTATAAAAAAATAACTAAAATTAAATTTCAAAATTTTAAAAAATAAAATGTAAAAATAAAACAGAAAAAAAGTTCTTCCATTCACACTGATGTATTTATACGAATGAATTATTTCCATGCTTATATCTATAAATACATAAATGAGGAATAAAATCTAACTTGAACCAATAAAGAAAAAAAAAACTGAACCTAACAGTTATACAGAGGAAAACACTACCAAGGCACTTGCTCCAGTGGTAAACAATTCTGAAATTGGTCAGAGGTGGGGAATCATCTCCCATACAGCCAGCAGCCCCGCCCGCCCACGCAAGGAGCATCCTCATTGCAAAGCTGGGAGTCCGTGCCGAGACCTCTGTGAGTAAACGTGAGCTGAGCCCCAGGCCAGATGCTGCTGAACTGTTCCCACCCTTCCCAGGTGAAACACCTGAATATGTACAAGGGCTTGAAAGCCTAGAGGAAGGGCCGTGGAGCCACACCAGCGACAGCACGCAGGCCAACTTGGTGCCTGCAGGTCATCCAGGATGGTACTGGCCACGGGCGCTCTTCTGGAAGCTTTCTATTGCCCTGCCTGAGATACCCCTCCTGTCCCGGCCCCCACTCCTTTTTTTCCTTCCTCACCTCAGCCCGGAGAGATATTCCAGTGGAAGTTATGGGTGACACATCCTCTTCTTTACAGGTGGCAGCCTGGCAACTCCTGCCGAAAGTCCAGCAGAGCCCCACTCACACCGGGCCACCCACAAAGCCGTGGACCCTCACACCCTCCCACCAGCACAGCCCCGAGACTGCTGACGGGGCAGAGAATATGGAGTCAGGCACAGCTGCAGGGGCTATTGCTGCCTGGAGTGCTGTTTATATTGACCTCAACATAGGCACACCTGGGGAGGGCTTGCCGGTAGGGTCAGGCTGCCCAGGTCAGCTAATCCTCAGCCCTCAGGGAATCACATTGCAGAAAATGAACCTCGCTAAGACAGAATATTCGCCAAGGAGAAAAAGTACACAATGCCATTTGCAGCACCGTAGATGAGTCTAGAGGTAATCACGTGACTTGGAGTAAGTCAGAAAGTGAAAGACACATATCATATCATATCACTTATAGGTGTTACCTATAAATTGATACCAGGGCAGATATTTCCACGGAGAAGGGCAATCACAGATTCATTAAACAAACTTATGGTTCACCAAAGGAAAGGTGTGAGGATTGAATTCATTACGATATTGGGGTTAACAGACATATACAAACACATTAGACGTATATAATCACCAAAGACCTACGGAGTACCAAGAGAAGACTACTCAACATTCTGTCATAACGTACATGGGAAAAGGATCCCAGGAAGAACAGACATAAGTATATGTGTAAAAGAACCACCTCTTGCACACCTACAACAAACTAAACGTTGTACTCAAATTTGCTGTAATAAAAAATAAAAAATTAAATTAAGAACACGAACAAGAAGTAGTGAGACAAACTTGAGGGGCTTTCTCCTGGCACATTCCGTTCTACATTCCAATCTAGAACACGACTTCCATTGAGTCTCTGGTGCCCTAGTAACCAGATTTGGTAAGGGAGAACTGCTGCCACCTTGTGGCCGTTTCACACAACTGCAGGTTTAATGCCAGCGCTAATGGTCAGTGGATATTCCAAATCATTACAGGCCTGTAAATGACACCTGCCCTGAAAACAATTCCTGGGGTCATATATCGACCAAAAAATTCAAAAGACGTCCATATTTCAAAACGACAGTTTCAAGAGGCATATTTCACGCACATTAGTGTTCTGCTTCTTTTGCTTTCTTTCTTTCTTTGTTAAAAAAAACGGGAATGGAGAAAGGCAACCCTCAGAATGGGCGAAAACGTTCACAAACGAATCAATGGACAAAGGTTTAATCTCCAATATATATAAACAGCTCATGCAGCTTAATATTAATAAAACAAACAACCCAATACAAAAATGGGCAGAAGATCTAAAGAGACGTTTCTTCAAAGAAGACACAGAGATGGCCAAGACGCACATGAAAAGCTGCTCAACATCACTAATTATTAGAGAAATTCAAATCAAAACTACAATGAGGTAAGACCTCACACCTGTTAGAATCGGCATCATCAGATAATCTACAAACAACAAACTCTGGGGAGGGTGTGGACAAAAGGAACCCTCTTCCGCTATTGGTGGGAATGTAAATTGATACAGTCACTATGGAGAACAGTATGGAGGTTCCTTTAAAAAACTAAAAAGAGAATTACCATAGGATCCAGCAATCCCACTTCTGGGCATATACCCAGAGAAAACCATAAATCACAGAGACACATTCACCACAATGTTCATTGCAGCACTATTTTCAATAGCCAGGTTATGGAAGCAACATAAGTGCCCACAGACAGACGAATGGATAAAGATGTGGTACATATATAAAATGGAATATTACTCAGCCATAAAAAGGAATGAAACTGGGTCATTTGTAGAGAAGTTGATGGATCTAGAGACTGTCATACAGAGTGAAGTAAGTCAGAAAGAGAAAAACAAATATTGTATATTAATGCCTATATGTGGAACCTAGAAAAATGGTAGAGATGAACTGGTTTGCAGGGCAGAAATAGAGACACAGAGGTAGAGAACAAACGTATGGACACAAAGTGGGGGAAGCCATGGGGTGGTGGTGGTGGGATGAGTTGGGAGATTAGGATTGACCTGTATACATGTCTATGCATAAAATAGATAACTAATAATAACCTACTGTATAAAAAATAACTAAAATTAAATTTGAAAATTTTAAAAAATAAAATGTAAAAATAAAACAGAAAAAAAGTTCTTCCATTCACACTGATGTATTTATACGAATGAGTTATTTCCATGCTTATATCTATAAATACATAAATGAGGAATAAAATCTAACTTGAACCAAAAAAGAAAAAAAAACTGAACCTAAGAATTATACAGAGGAAAACACTACCAAGGCACTTGCTCCAGTGGTAAACAATTCTGAAATTGGTCAGAGGTGGGGAATCATCTCCCATACAGCCAGCAGCCCCGCCCGCCCACGCAAGGAGCATCCTCACTGCAAAGCTGGGAGACCGTGCCGAGGCCTCTGTGAGTAAACGTGAGCTGAGCCCCAGGCCAGATGCTGCTGAACTGTTCCCACCCTTCCCAGGTGAAACACCTGAATATGTACAAGGGCTTGAAAGCCTAGAGGAAGGGCCGTGGAGCCAAACCAGCGACAGCACGCAGGCCAACTTGGTGCCTGCAGGTCAGCCAGGATGGTACTGCCACGGGCGCTCTTCTGGAAGCTTTCTATTGCCCTGCCTGAGATACCCCTCCTGTCCCGGCCCCCACTCCTTTTTTTCCTTCCTCACCTCAGCCCGGAGAGATATTCCAGTGGAAGTTATGGGTGACACATCCTCTTCTTTACAGGTGACAGCCTGGCAACTCCTGCCGAAAGTCCAGCAGAGCCCCACTCACACCGGGCCACCCACAAAGCCGTGGACCCTCACACCCTCCCACCAGCACAGCCCCGAGACTGCTGACGGGGCAGAGAATATGGAGTAAGGCACAGCTGCAGGGGCTATTGCTGCCTGGAGTGCTGTTTATATTGACCTCAACCCAGGCACACCTGGGGAGGGCTTGCCGGCAGGGTCAGGCTGCCCAGGTCAGCTAATCCTCAGCCCTCAGGGAATCACATTGCAGAAAATGAACCTCGCTAAGACAGAATATTCGCCAAGGAGAAAAAGGACACAATGCCATTTGCAGCACCGTAGATGAGTCTCGAGGTAATCACGTGACTTGGAGTAAGTCAGAAAGTGAAAGACACATATCATATCATATCACTTATAGGTGTTACCTATAAATTGATACCAGGGCAGATATTTCCACGGAGAAGGGCAATCACAGATTCATTAAAAAAACTTATGGTTCACCAAAGGAAAGGTGTGAGGATTGAATTCATTACGATATTGGGGTTAACAGACATATACAAACACAGTAGACGTATATAATCACCAAAGACCTACGGAGTACCAAGAGAAGACTACTCAACATTCTGTCATAACGTACATGGGAAAAGGATCCCAGGAAGAACAGACATAAGTATATGTGTAAAAGAACCACCTCTTGCACACCTACAACAAGCTAAACGTTGTACTCAAATTTGCTGTAATAAAAAATAAAAAATTAAATTAAGAACACGAACAAGAAGTAGTGAGACAAACTTGAGGGGCTTTCACCTGGCACATTCCGTTCTACATTCCAATCTAGAACACGACTTCCATTGAGGCTCTGCTGCCCTAGTAACCAGATTTGGTAAGGGTGAACTGCTGCCACCTTGTGGCCGTTTCACACAACTGCAGGTTTAATGCCAGCGCTAATGGTCAGTGGATATTCCAAATCATTACAGGCCTGTAAATGACACCTGCCCTGAAAACAATTCCTGGGGTCATATATCGACCAAAAAATTCAAAAGACGTCCATATTTCAAAACGACAGTTTCAAGAGGCATATTTCACGCACATTAGTGTTCTGCTTCTTTTGCTTTCTTTCTTTCTTTGTTAAAAAAAACGGGAATGGAGAAAGGCAACCCTCAGAATGGGCGAAAACGTTCACAAACGAATCAATGGACAAAGGTTTAATCTCCAATATATATAAACAGCTCATGCAGCTTAATATTAATAAAACAAACAACCCAATACAAAAATGGGCAGAAGATCTAAAGAGACGTTTCTTCAAAGAAGACACAGAGATGGCCAAGACGCACATGAAAAGCTGCTCAACATCACTAATTATTAGAGAAATGCAAATCAAAACTACAATGAGGTAAGACCTCACACCTGTTAGAATCGGCATCATCAGATAATCTACAAACAACAAACTCTGGGGAGGATGTGGACAAAAGGAACCCTCTTCCGCTATTGGTGGGAATGTAAATTGATACAGTCACTATGGAGAACAGTATGGAGGTTCCTTTAAAAAACTAAAAAGAGAATTACCATAGGATCCAGCAATCCCACTTCTGGGCATATACCCAGAGAAAACCGTAAATCACAGAGACACATTCACCACAATGTTCATTGCAGCACTATTTACAATAGCCAGGTTATGGAAGCAACATAAGTGCCCACAGACAGACGAATGGATAAAGATGTGGTACATATATAAAATGGAATATTACTCAGCCATAAAAAGGAATGAAACAGGGTCATTTGTAGAGAAGTTGATGGATGTAGAGACTGTCATACAGAGTGAAGTAAGCCAGAAAGAGAAAAACAAATATTGTATATTAATGCCTATATGTGGAACCTAGAAAAATGGTAGAGATGAACTGGTTTGCAGGGCAGAAATAGAGACACAGAGGTAGAGAACAAACGTATGGACAAAAAGTGGGGGAAGCCATGGGGTGGTGGTGGTGGGATGAGTTGGGAGATTAGGATTGACCTGTATACATGTCTATGCATAAAATAGATAACTAATAATAACCTACTGTATAAAAAAATAACTAAAATTAAATTTGAAAATTTTAAAAAATAAAATGTAAAAATAAAACAGAAAAAAAGTTCTTCCATTCACACTGATGTATTTATACGAATGAATTATTTCCATGCTTATATCTATAAATACATAAATGAGGAATAAATTCTAACTTGAACCAAAAAAGAAAAAAAAAAAACTGAACCTAACAGTTATACAGAGGAAAACACTACCAAGGCACTTGCTCCAGTGGTAAACAATTCTGAAATTGGTCAGAGGTGGGGAATCATCTCCCATACAGCCAGCAGCCCCGCCCGCCCACGCAAGGAGCATCCTCATTGCAAAGCTGGGAGACCGTGCCGAGGCCTCTGTGAGTAAACGTGAGCTCAGCCCCAGGCCAGATGCTGCTGAACTGTTCCCACCCTTCCCAGGTGAAACACCTGAATATGTACAAGGGCTTGAAAGCCTAGAGGAAGGGCCGTGGAGCCACACCAGCGACAGCACGCAGGCCAACTTGGTGCCTGCAGGTCAGCCAGGATGGTACTGCCACGGGCGCTCTTCTGGAAGCTTTCTATTGCCCTGCCTGAGATACCCCTCCTGTCCCGGCCCCCACTCCTTTTTTTCCTTCCTCACCTCAGCCCGGAGAGATATTCCAGTGGAAGTTATGGGTGACACATCCTCTTCTTTACAGGTGACAGCCTGGCAACTCCTGCCGAAAGTCCAGCAGAGCCCCACTCACACCGGGCCACCCACAAAGCCGTGGACCCTCACACCCTCCCACCAGCACAGCCCCGAGAGTGCTGACGGGGCAGAGAATATGGAGTAAGGCACAGCTGCAGGGGCTATTGCTGCCTGGAGTGCTGTTTATATTGACCTCAACCCAGGCACACCTGGGGAGGGCTTGCCGGCAGGGTCAGGCTGCCCAGGTCAGCTAATCCTCAGCCCTCAGGGAATCACATTGCAGAAAATGAACCTCGCTAAGACAGAATATTCGCCAAGGAGAAAAAGGACACAATGCCATTTGCAGCACCGTAGATGAGTCTCGAGGTAATCACGTGACTTGGAGTAAGTCAGAAAGTGAAAGACACATATCATATCATATCACTTATAGGTGTTACCTATAAATTGATACCAGGGCAGATATTTCCACGGAGAAGGGCAATCACAGATTCATTAAACAAACTTATGGTTCACCAAAGGAAAGGTGTGAGGATTGAATTCATTACGATATTGGGGTTAACAGACATATACAAACACAGTAGACGTATATAATCACCAAAGACCTACGGAGTACCAAGAGAAGACTACTCAACATTCTGTCATAATGTACATGGGAAAAGGATCCCAGGAAGAACAGACATAAGTATATGTGTAAAAGAACCACCTCTTGCACACCTACAACAAGCTAAACGTTGTACTCAAATTTGCTGTAATAAAAAATAAAAAATTAAATTAAGAACACGAACAAGAAGTAGTGAGACAAACTTGAGGGGCTTTCACCTGGCACATTCCGTTCTACATTCCAATCTAGAACACGACTTCCATTGAGGCTCTGCTGCCCTAGTAACCAGATTTGGTAAGGGTGAACTGCTGCCACCTTGTGGCCGTTTCACACAACTGCAGGTTTAATGCCAGCGCTAATGGTCAGTGGATATTCCAAATCATTACAGGCCTGTAAATGACACCTGCCCTGAAAACAATTCCTGGGGTCATATATCGACCAAAAAATTCAAAAGACGTCCATATTTCAAAACGACAGTTTCAAGAGGCATATTTCACGCACATTAGTGTTCTGCTTCTTTTGCTTTCTTTCTTTCTTTGTTAAAAAAAACGGGAATGGAGAAAGGCAACCCTCAGAATGGGCGAAAACGTTCACAAACGAATCAATGGACAAAGGTTTAATCTCCAATATATATAAACAGCTCATGCAGCTTAATATTAATAAAACAAACAACCCAATACAAAAATGGGCAGAAGATCTAAAGAGACGTTTCTTCAAAGAAGACACAGAGATGGCCAAGACGCACATGAAAAGCTGCTCAACATCACTAATTATTAGAGAAATGCAAATCAAAACTACAATGAGGTAAGACCTCACACCTGTTAGAATCGGCATCATCAGATAATCTACAAACAACAAACTCTGGGGAGGATGTGGACAAAAGGAACCCTCTTCCGCTATTGGTGGGAATGTAAATTGATACAGTCACTATGGAGAACAGTATGGAGGTTCCTTTAAAAAACTAAAAAGAGAATTACCATAGGATCCAGCAATCCCACTTCTGGGCATATACCCAGAGAAAACCGTAAATCACAGAGACACATTCACCACAATGTTCATTGCAGCACTATTTACAATAGCCAGGTTATGGAAGCAACATAAGTGCCCACAGACAGACGAATGGATAAAGATGTGGTACATATATAAAATGGAATATTACTCAGCCATAAAAAGGAATGAAACAGGGTCATTTGTAGAGAAGTTGATGGATGTAGAGACTGTCATACAGAGTGAAGTAAGCCAGAAAGAGAAAAACAAATATTGTATATTAATGCCTATATGTGGAACCTAGAAAAATGGTAGAGATGAACTGGTTTGCAGGGCAGAAATAGAGACACAGAGGTAGAGAACAAACGTATGGACACAAAGTGGGGGAAGCCATGGGGTGGTGGTGGTGGGATGAGTTGAGAGATTAGGATTGACCTGTATACATGTCTATGCATAAAATAGATAACTAATAATAACCTACTGTATAAAAAAATAACTAAAATTAAATTTCAAAATTTTAAAAAATAAAATGTAAAAATAAAACAGAAAAAAGTTCTTCCATTCACACTGATGTATTTATATGAATGAATTATTTCCATGCTTATATCTATAAATACATAAATGAGGAATAAAATCTAACTTGAACCAAAAAAGAAAAAAAAAACTGAACCTAAGAATTATACAGAGGAAAACACTACCAAGGCACTTGCTCCAGTGGTAAACAATTCTGAAATTGGTCAGAGGTGGGGAATCATCTCCCATACAGCCAGCAGCCCCGCCCGCCCACGCAAGGAGCATCCTCATTGCAAAGCTGGGAGACCGTGCCGAGGCCTCTGTGAGTAAACGTGAGCTGAGCCCCAGGCCAGATGCTGCTGAACTGTTCCCACCCTTCCCAGGTGAAACACCTGAATATGTACAAGGGCTTGAAAGCCTAGAGGAAGGGCCATGGAGCCACACCAGCGACAGCACGCAGGCCAACTTGGTGCCTGCAGGTCAGCCAGGATGGTACTGGCCACGGGCGCTCTTCTGGAAGCTTTCTATTGCCCTGCCTGAGATACCCCTCCTGTCCCGGCCCCCACTCCTTTTTTTCCTTCCTCACCTCCGCCCGGAGAGATATTCCAGTGGAAGTTATGGGTGACACATCCTCTTCTTTACAGGTGGCAGCCTGGCAACTCCTGCCGAAAGTCCAGCAGAGCCCCACTCACACCGGGCCACCCACAAAGCCGTGGACCCTCACACCCTCCCACCAGCACAGCCCCGAGACTGCTGACGGGGCAGAGAATATGGAGTAAGGCACAGCTGCAGGGGCTATTGCTGCCTGGAGTGCTGTTTATATTGACCTCAACCCAGGCACACCTGGGGAGGGCTTGCCGGCAGGGTCAGGCTGCCCAGGTCAGCTAATCCTCAGCCCTCAGGGAATCACATTGCAGAAAATGAACCTCGCTAAGACAGAATATTCGCCAAGGAGAAAAAGGACACAATGCCATTTGCAGCACCGTAGATGAGGCTCGAGGTAATCACGTGACTTGGAGTAAGTCAGAAAGTGAAAGACACATATCATATCATATCACTTATAGTGTTACCTATAAATTGATACCAGGGCAGATATTTCCACGGAGAAGGGCAATCACAGATTCATTAAACAAACTTATGGTTCACCAAAGGAAAGGTGTGAGGATTGAATTCATTACGATATTGGGGTTAACAGACATATACAAACACAGTAGACGTATATAATCACCAAAGACCTACGGAGTACCAAGAGAAGACTACTCAACATTCTGTCATAACGTACATGTGAAAAGGATCCCAGGAAGAACAGACATAAGTATATGTGTAAAAGAACCACCTCTTGCACACCTACAACAAGCTAAACGTTGTATTCAAATTTGCTGTAATAAAAAATAAAAAATTAAATTAAGAACACGAACAAGAAATAGTGAGACAAACTTGAGGGGCTTTCTCCTGGCACATTCCGTTCTACATTCCAATCTAGAACACGACTTCCATTGAGTCTCTGCTGCCCTAGTAACCAGATTTGGTAAGGGAGAACTGCTGCCACCTTGTGGCCGTTTCACACAACTGCAGGTTTAATGCCAGCGCTAATGGTCAGTGGATATTCCAAATCATTACTGGCCTGTAAATGACACCTGCCCTGAAAACAAATCCTGGGGTCATATATCGACCAAAAAATTCAAAAGACGTCCATATTTCAAAACGACAGTTTCAAGAGGCATATTTCACGCACACTAGTGTTCTGCTTCTTTTGCTTTCTTTCTTTCTTTGTTAAAAAAAAAGGGAATGGAGAAAGGCAACCCTCAGAATGGGCGAAAACGTTCACAAACGAATCAATGGACAAAGGTTTAATCTGCAATATATATAAACAGCTCATGCAGCTTAATATTAATAAAACAAACAACCCAATACAAAAATGGGCAGAAGATCTAAAGAGACGTTTCTTCAAAGAAGACACAGAGATGGCCAAGACGCACATGAAAAGCTGCTCAACATCACTAATTATTAGAGAAATGCAAATCAAAACTACAATGAGGTAAGACCTCACACCTGTTAGAATCGGCATCATCAGATAATCTACAATCAACAAATTCTGGGGACGGTGTGGACAAAAGGAACCCTCTTCCGCTATTGGTGGGAATGTAAATTGATACAGTCACTATGGAGAACAGTATGGAGGTTCCTTTAAAAAACTAAAAAGAGAATTACCATAGGATCCAGCAATCCCACTTCTGGGCATATACCCAGAGAAAACCATAAATCACAGAGACACATTCACCACAATGTTCATTGCAGCACTATTTACAATAGCCAGGTAATGGAAGCAACCTAAATGCCCACAGACAGACGAATGGATAAAGATGTGGTACATATATAAAATGGAATATTACTCAGCCATAAAAAGGAATGAAACTGGGTCATTTGTAGAGAAGTTGATGGATCTAGAGACTGTCATACAGAGTGAAGTAAGTCAGAAAGAGAAAAACAAATATTGTATATTAATGCCTATATGTGGAACCTAGAAAAATGGTAGAGATGAACTGGTTTGCAGGGCAGAAATAGAGACACAGAGGTAGAGAACAAACGTATGGACACAAAGTGGGGGAAGCCATGGGGTGGTGGTGGTGGGATGAGTTGGGAGATTAGGATTGACCTGTATACATGTCTATGCATAAAATAGATAACTAATAATAACCTACTGTATAAAAAAAATAACTAAAATTAAATTTCAAAATTTTAAAAAATAAAATGTAAAAATAAAACAGAAAAAAAGTTCTTCCATTCACACTGATGTATTTATACGAATGAATTATTTCCATGCTTATATCTATAAATACACAAATGAGGAATAAAATCTAACTTGAAGCAAAAAAGAAAATAAAACTGAACCTAAGAATTATACAGAGGAAAACACTACGAAGGCACTTGCTCCAGTGGTAAACAATTCGGAAATTGGTCAGAGGTGGGGAATCATCTCCCATACAGCCAGCAGCTCCGCCCGCCCACTCAAGGAGCATCCTCATTGCAAAGCTGGGAGACCGTGCCGAGGCCTCTGTGAGTAAACGTGAGCTGAGCCCCAGGCCAGATGCTGCTGAACTGTTCCCACCCTTCCCAGGTGAAACACCTGAATATGTACAAGGGCTTGAAAGCCTAGAGGAAGGGCCGTGGAGCCACACCAGAGACAGCACGCAGGCCAACTTGGTGCCTGCAGGTCAGCCAGGATGGTACTGCCACGGGCGCTCTTCTGGAAGCTTTCTATTGCCCTGCCTGAAATACCCCTCCTGTCCCGGCCCCCACTCCTTTTTTTCCTTCCTCACCTCAGCCCGGAGAGATATTCCAGTGGAAGTTATGGGTGACACATCCTCTTCTTTACAGGTGGCAGCCTGGCAACTCCTGCCGAAAGTCCAGCAGAGCCCCACTCACACCGGGCCACCCACAACGCCGTGGACCCTCACACCCTCCCACCAGCACAGCCCCGAGACTGCTGACGGGGCAGAGAATATGGAGTCAGGCACAGCTGCAGGGGCTATTGCTGCCTGGAGTGCTGTTTATATTGACCTCAACCCAGGCACACCTGGGGAGGGCTTGCCGGCAGGGTCAGGCTGCCCAGGTCAGCTAATCCTCAGCCCTCAGGGAATCACATTGCAGAAAATGGACCTCGCTAAGACAGAATATTCGCCAAGGAGAAAAAGGACACAATGCCATTTGCAGCACCGTAGATGAGTCTCGAGGTAATCACATGACTTGGAGTAAGTCAGAAAGTGAAAGACAAATATCATATCATAGCACTTATAGGTGTTACCTATAAATTGATACCAGGGCAGATATTTCCACGGAGAAGGGCAATCACAGATTCATTAAACAAACTTATGGTTCACCAAAGGAAAGGTGTGAGGATTGAATTCATTATCATATTGGGGTTAACAGACATATACAAACACAGTAGACGTATATAATCACCAAAGACCTACGGAGTACCAAGAGAAGACTACTCAACATTCTGTCATAACGTACATGGGAAAAGGATCCCAGGAAGAACAGACATATGTATATGTGTAAAAGAACCACCTCTTGCACACCTACAACAAGCTAAACGTTGTACTCAAACTTGCTGTAATAAAAAATAAAAAATTAAATTAAGAACACGAACAAGAAGTAGTGAGACAAACTTGAGGGGCTTTCTCCTGGCACATTCCGTTCTACATTCCAATCTAGAACACGACTTCCATTGAGTCTCTGCTGCCCTAGTAACCAGAATTGGTAAGGGAGAACTGCTGCCACCTTGTGGCCGTTTCACACAACTGCAGGTTTAATGCCAGCGCTAATGGTCAGTGGATATTCCAAATCATTACAGGCCTGTAAATGACACCTGCCCTGAAAACAAATCCTGGGGTCATATATCGACCAGAAAATTCAAAAGACGTCCATATTTCAAAACGACAGTTTCAAGAGGCATATTACACGCACATTAGTGTTCTGCTTCTTTTGCTTTGTTTCTTTCTTTGTTAAAAAAAACGGGAATGGAGAAAGGCAACCCTCAGAATGGGCGAAAATGTTCACAAACGAATCAATGGACAAAGGTTTAATCTCCAATATATATAAACAGCTCATGCAGCTTAATATTAATAAAACAAACAACCCAATACAAAAATGGGCAGAAGATCTAAAGAGACGTTTCTTCAAAGAAGACACAGAGATGGCCAAGACGCACATGAAAAGCTGCTCAACATCACTAATTATTAGAGAAATGCAAATCAAAACTACAATGAGGTAAGACCTCACACCTGTTAGAATCGGCATCATCAGATAATCTACAAACAACAAACTCTGGGGAGGGTGTGGACAAAAGGAACCCTCTTCCGCTATTGGTGGGAATGTAAATTGATACAGTCACTAAGGAGAACAGTATGGAGGTTCCTTTAAAAAACTAAAAAGAGAATTACCATAGGATCCAGCAATCCCACTTCTGGGCATATACCCAGAGAAAACCATAAATCACAGAGACACATTCACCACAATGTTCATTGCAGCACTATTTACAATAGCAAGGTAATGGAAGCAACCTAAATGCCCACAGACAGACGAATGGATAAAGATGTGGTACATATACAAAATGGAATATTACTCAGCCATAAAAAGGAATGAAACTGGGTCATTTGTAGAGAAGTTGATGGATCTAGAGACTGTCATACAGAGTGAAGTAAGTCAGAAAGAGAAAAACAAATATTGTATATTAATGCCTATATGTGGAACCTAGAAAAATGGTGGAGATGAACTGGTTTGCAGGGCAGAAATAGAGACACAGAGGTAGAGAACAAACGTATGGACACAAAGTGGGGGAAGCCATGGGGTGGTGGTGGTGGGATGAGTTGGGAGATTAGGATTGACCTGTATACATGTCTATGCATAAAATAGATAACTAATAATAACCTACTGTATAAAAAAAATAACTAAAATTAAATTTCAAAATTTTAAAAAATAAAATGTAAAAATAAAACAGAAAAAAAGTTCTTCCATTCACACTGATGTATTTATACGAATGAATTATTTCCATGCTTATATCTATAAATACATAAATGAGGAATAAAATCTAACTTGAACCAAAAAAGAAAAAAAAACTGAACCTAAGAATTATACAGAGGAAAACACTACGAAGGCACTTGCTCCAGTGGTAAACAATTCTGAAATTGGTCAGAGGTGGGGAATCATCTCCCATACAGCCAGCAGCCCCGCCCGCCCACGCAAGGAGCATCCTCATTGCAAAGCTGGGAGACCGTGCCGAGGCCTCTGTGAGTAAACGTGAGCTGAGCCCCAGGCCAGATGCTGCTGAACTGTTCCCACCCTTCCCAGGTGAAACACCTGAATATGTACAAGGGCTTGAAAGCCTAGAGGAAGGGCCGTGGAGCCACACCAGCGACAGCACGCAGGCCAACTTGGTGCCTGCATGTCAGCCAGGATGGTACTGCCACGGGCGCTCTTCTGGAAGCTTTCTATTGCCCTGCCTGAGATACCCCTCCTGTCCCGGCCCCCACTCCTTTTTTTCCTTCCTCACCTCAGCCCGGAGAGATATTCCAGTGGAAGTTATGGGTGACACATCCTCTTCTTTACAGGTGGCAGCCTGGCAACTCCTGCCGAAAGTCCAGCAGAGCCCCACTCACACCGGGCCACCCACAAAGCCGTGGACCCTCACACCCTCCCACCAGCACAGCCCCGAGACTGCTGACGGGGCAGAGAATATGGAGTAAGGCACAGCTGCAGGGGCTATTGCTGCCTGGAGTGCTGTTTATATTGACCTCAACCCAGGCACACCTGGGGAGGGCTTGCCGGCAGGGTCAGGCTGCCCAGGTCAGCTAATCCTCAGCCCTCAGGGAATCACATTGCAGAAAATGGACCTCGCTAAGACAGAATATTCGCCAAGGAGAAAAAGGACACAATGCCATTTGCAGCACCGTAGATGAGTCTCGAGGTAATCACGTGACTTGGAGTAAGTCAGAAAGTGAAAGACAAATATCATATCATAGCACTTATAGGTGTTACCTATAAATTGATACCAGGGCAGATATTTCCACGGAGAAGGGCAATCACAGATTCATTAAACAAACTTATGGTTCACCAAAGGAAAGGTGTGAGGATTGAATTCATTACGATATTGGGGTTAACAGACATATACAAAGAGAGTAGATGTATATAATCACCAAAGACCTACGGAGTACCAAGAGAAGACTACTCAACATTCTGTCATAACGTACATGGGAAAAGGATCCCAGGAAGAACAGACATATGTATATGTGTAAAAGAACCACCTCTTGCACACCTACAACAAGCTAAACGTTGTACTCAAACTTGCTGTAATAAAAAATAAAAAATTAAATTAAGAACACGAACAAGAAGTAGTGAGACAAACTTGAGGGGCATTCTCCTGGCACTTTCCGTTCTACATTCCAATCTAGAACACGACTTCCATTGAGGCTCTGCTGCCCTAGTAACCAGAATTGGTAAGGGAGAACTGCTGCCACCTTGTGGCCGTTTCACACAACTGCAGGTTTAATGCCAGCGCTAATGGTCAGTGGATATTCCAAATCATTACAGGCCTGTAAATGACACCTGCCCTGAAAACAAATCCTGGGGTCATATATCGACCAAAAAATTCAAAAGACGTCCATATTTCAAAACGACAGTTTCAAGAGGCATATTACACGCACATTAGTGTTCTGCTTCTTTTGCTTTCTTTCTTTGTTAAAAAAAACGGGAATGGAGAAAGGCAACCCTCAGAATGGGCGAAAACGTTCACAAACGAATCAATGGACAAAGGTTTAATCTCCAATATATATAAACAGCTCATGCAGCTTAATATTAATAAAACAAACAACCCAATACAAAAATGGGCAGAAGATCTAAAGAGACGTTTCTTCAAAGAAGACACAGAGATGGCCAAGACGCACATGAAAAGCTGCTCAACATCACTAATTATTAGAGAAATGCAAATCAAAACTACAATGAGGTAAGACCTCACACCTGTTAGAATCGGCATCATCAGATAATCTACAAACAACAAACTCTGGGGAGGGTGTGGACAAAAGGAACCCTCTTCCGCTATTGGTGGGAATGTAAATTGATACAGTCACTATGGAGAACAGTATGGAGGTTCCTTTAAAAAACTAAAAAGAGAATTACCATAGGATCCAGCAATCCCACTTCTGGGCATATACCCAGAGAAAACCGTAAATCACAAAGACACATTCACCACAATGTTCATTGCAGCACTATTTACAATAGCCAGGTAATGGAAGCAACCTAAATGCCCACAGACAGACGAATGGATAAAGATGTGGTACATATACAAAATGGAATATTACTCAGCCATAAGAAGGAATGAAACTGGATCATTTGTAGAGAAGTTGATGGATCTAGAGACTGTCATACAGAGTGAAGTAAGTCAGAAAGAGAAAAACAAATATTGTATATTAATGCCTATATGTGGAACCTAGAAAAATGGTAGAGATGAACTGGTTTGCAGGGCAGAAATAGAGACACAGAGGTAGAGAACAAACGTATGGACACAAAGTGGGGGAAGCCATGGTGTGGTGGTGGTGGGATGAGTTGGGAGATTAGGATTGACCTGTATACATGTCTATGCATAAAATAGATAACTAATAATAACCTACTGTATAAAAAAAATAACTAAAATTAAATTTCAAAATTTTAAAAAATAAAATGTAAAAATAAAACAGAAAAAAAGTTCTTCCATTCACACTGATGTATTTATACGAATGAATTATTTCCATGCTTATATCTATAAATACATAAATGAGGAATAAAATCTAACTTGAACCAAAAAAGAAAAAAAAACTGAACCTAAGAATTATACAGAGGAAAACACTACGAAGGCACTTGCTCCAGTGGTAAACAATTCTGAAATTGGTCAGATGTGGGGAATCATCTCCCATACAGCCAGCAGCCCCGCCCGCCCACGCAAGGAGCATCCTCATTGCAAAGCTGGGAGACCGTGCCGAGGCCTCTGTGAGTAAACGTGAGCTGAGCCCCAGGCCAGATGCTGCTTAACTGTTCCCACCCTTCCCAGGTGAAACACCTGAATATGTACAAGGGCTTGAAAGCCTAGAGGAAGGGCCGTGGAGCCACACCAGCGACAGCACGCAGGCCAACTTGGTGCCTGCAGGTCAGCCACGATGGTACTGCCACGGGCGCTCTTCTGGAAGCTTCCTATTGCCCTGCCTGAGATACCCCTCCTGTCCCGGCCCCCACTCCTTTTTTTCCTTCCTCACCTCAGCCCGGAGAGATATTCCAGTGGAAGTTATGGGTGACACATCCTCTTCTTTACAGGTGGCAGCCTGGCAACTCCTGCCGAAAGTCCAACAGAGCCCCACTCATACCGGGCCACCCACAAAGCCGTGGACCCTCACACCCTCCCACCAGCACAGCCCCGAGACTGCTGACGGGGCAGAGGATATGGAGTCAGGCACAGCTGCAGGGGCTATTGCTGCCTGGAGTGCTGTTTATATTGACCTCAACCCAGGCACACCTGGGGAGGGCTTGCCGGCAGGGTCAGGCTGCCCAGGTCAGCTAATCCTCAGCCCTCAGGGAATCACATTGCAGAAAATGAACCTCGCTAAGACAGAATATTCGCCAAGGAGAAAAAGGACACAATGCCATTTGCAGCACCGTAGATGAGGCTCGAGGTAATCACGTGACTTGGAGTAAGTCAGAAAGTGAAAGACACATATCATATCATATCACTTATAGTGTTACCTGTAAATTGATACCAGGGCAGATATTTCCACGGAGAAGGGCAATCACAGATTCATTAAACAAACTTATGGTTCACCAAAGGAAAGGTGTGAGGATAGAATTCACTACGATATTGGGGTTAACAGACATATACAAACACAGTAGACGTATATAATCACCAAAGACCTACGGAGTACCAAGAGAAGACTACTCAACATTCTGTCATAACGTACATGTGAAAAGGATCCCAGGAAGAACAGACATAAGTATATGTGTAAAAGAACCACCTCTTGCACACCTACAACAAGCTAAACGTTGTACTCAAATTTGCTGTAATAAAAAATAAAAAATTAAATTAAGAACACGAACAAGAAATAGTGAGACAAACTTGAGGGGCTTTCTCCTGGCACATTCCGTTCTACATTCTAATCTAGAACACGACTTCCATTGAGGCTCTGCTGCCCTAGTAACCAGAATTGGTAAGGGAGAACTGCTGCCACCTTGTGGCCGTTTCACACAACTGCAGGTTTAATGCCAGCGCTAATGGTCAGTGGATATTCCAAATCATTACAGGCCTGTAAATGACACCTGCCCTGAAAACAAATCCTGGGGTCATATATCGACCAAAAAATTCAAAAGACGTCCATATTTCAAAACGACAGTTTCAAGAGGCATATTTCACGCACATTAGTGTTCTGCTTCTTTTGCTTTCTTTCTTTCTTTGTTAAAAAAAAAGGGAATGGAGAAAGGCAACCCTCAGAATGGGCGAAAACGTTCACAAACGAATCAATGGACAAAGGTTTAATCTCCAATATATATAAACAGCTCATGCAGCTTAATATTAATAAAACAAACAACCCAATACAAAAATGGGCAGAAGATCTAAAGAGACGTTTCTTCAAAGAAGACACAGAGATGGCCAAGACGCACATGAAAAGCTGCTCAACATCACTAATTATTAGAGAAATGCAAATCAAAACTACAATGAGATAAGACCTCACACCTGTTAGAATCGGCATCATCAGATAATCTACAATCAACAAATTCTGGGGACGGTGTGGACACAAGGAACCCTCTTCCGCTATTGGTGGGAATGTAAATTGATGCAGTCACTATGGAGAACAGTATGGAGGTTCCTTTAAAAAACTAAAAAGAGAATTACCATAGGATCCAGCAATCCCACTTCTGGGCATATACCCAGAGAAAACCATAAATCACAGAGACACATTCACCACAATGTTCATTGCAGCACTATTTACAATAGCAAGGTAATGGAAGCAACCTAAATGCCCACAGACAGACGAATGGATAAAGATGTGGTACATATACAAAATGGAATATTACTCAGCCATAAAAAGGAATGAAACTGGGTCATTTGTAGAGAAGTTGATGGATCTAGAGACTGTCATACAGAGTCAAGTAAGCCAGAAAGAGAAAACAAATATTGTATATTAATGCCTATATGTGGAACCTAGAAAAATGGTAGAGATGAACTGGTTTGCAGGGCAGAAATAGAGACAAAGAGGTAGAGAACAAACGTATGGACACAAAGTGGGGGAAGCCATGGGGTGGTGGTGGTGGGATGAGTTGGGAAATTAGGATTGACCTGTATACATGTCTATGCATAAAATAGATAACTAATAATAACCTACTGTATAAAAAAATAACTAAAATTAAATTTCAAAATTTTAAAAAATAAAATGTAAAAATAAAACAGAAAAAAAGTTCTTCCATTCACACTGATGTATTTATACGAATGAATTATTTCCATGCTTATATCTATAAATACATAAATGAGGAATAAAATCTAACTTGAACCAAAAAAGAAAATAAAACTGAACCTAAGAATTATACAGAGGAAAACACTACGAAGGCACTTGCTCCAGTGGTAAACAATTCGGAAATTGGTCAGAGGTGGGGAATCATCTCCCATACAGCCAGCAGCTCCGCCCGCCCACGCAAGGAGCATCCTCATTGCAAAGCTGGGAGACCGTGCCGAGGCCTCTGTGAGTAAACGTGAGCTGAGCCCCAGGCCAGATGCTGCTGAACTGTTCCCACCCTTCCCAGGTGAAACACCTGAATATGTACAAGGGCTTGAAAGCCTAGAGGAAGGGCCGTGGAGCCACACCAGAGACAGCACGCAGGCCAACTTGGTGCCTGCAGGTCAGCCAGGATGGTACTGGCCACGGGCGCTCGTCTGGAAGCTTTCTATTGCCCTGCCTGAGATACCCCTCCTGTCCCGGCCCCCACTCCTTTTTTTCCTTCCTCACCTCAGCCCGGAGAGATATTCCAGTGGAAGTTATGGGTGACACATCCTCTTCTTTACAGGTGGCAGCCTGGCAACTCCTGCCGAAAGTCCAGCAGAGCCCCACTCACACCGGGCCACCCACAAAGCCGTGGACCCTCACACCCTCCCACCAGCACAGCCCCGAGACTGCTGACGGGGCAGAGAATATGGAGTCAGGCACAGCTGCAGGGGCTATTGCTGCCTGGAGTGCTGTTTATATTGACCTCAACCCAGGCACACCTGGGGAGGGCTTGCCGGCAGGGTCAGGCTGCCCAGGTCAGCTAATCCTCAGCCCTCAGGGAATCACATTGCAGAAAATGGACCTCGCTAAGACAGAATATTCGCCAAGGAGAAAAAGGACACAATGCCATTTGCAGCACCGTAGATGAGTCTCGAGGTAATCACGTGACTTGGAGTAAGTCAGAAAGTGAAAGACAAATATCATATCATAGCACTTATAGGTGTTACCTATAAATTGATACCAGGGCAGATATTTCCACGGAGAAGGGCAATCACAGATTCATTAAACAAACTTATGGTTCACCAAAGGAAAGGTGTGAGGATTGAATTCATTACGATATTGGGGTTAACAGACATATACAAACACAGTAGACGTATATAATCACCAAAGACCTACGGAGTACCAAGAGAAGACTACTCAACATTCTGTCATAACGTACATGGGAAAAGGATCCCAGGAAGAACAGACATATGTATATGTGTAAAAGAACCACCTCTTGCACACCTACAACAAGCTAAACGTTGTACTCAAACTTGCTGTAATAAAAAATAAAAAATTAAATTAAGAACACGAACAAGAAGTAGTGAGACAAACTTGAGGGGCTTTCTCCTGGCACATTCCGTTCTACATTCCAATCTAGAACACGACTTCCATTGAGTCTCTGCTGCCCTAGTAACCAGAATTGGTAAGGGAGAACTGCTGCCACCTTGTGGCCGTTTCACACAACTGCAGGTTTAATGCCAGCGCTAATGGTCAGTGGATATTCCAAATCATTACAGGCCTGTAAATGACACCTGCCCTGAAAACAAATCCTGGGGTCATATATCGACCAGAAAATTCAAAAGACGTCCATATTTCAAAACGACAGTTTCAAGAGGCATATTACACGCACATTAGTGTTCTGCTTCTTTTGCTTTCTTTCTTTCTTCGTTAAAAAAAACGGGAATGGAAAAAGGCAACCCTCAGAATGGGCAAAAATGTTCACAAACGAATCAATGCACAAAGGTTTAATCTCCAATATATATAAACAGCTCATGCAGCTTAATATTAATAAAACAAACAACCCAATACAAAAATGGGCAGAAGATCTAAAGAGACGTTTCTTCAAAGAAGACACAGAGATGGCCAAGACGCACATGAAAAGCTGCTCAACATCACTAATTATTAGAGAAATGCAAATCAAAACTACAATGAGGTAAGACCTCACACCTGTTAGAATCGGCATCATCAGATAATCTACAAACAACAAACTCTGGGGAGCGTGTGGACAAAAGGAACCCTCTTCCGCTATTGGTGGGAATGTAAATTGATACAGTCACTATGCAGAACAGTATGGAGGTTCCTTTAAAAAACTAAAAAGAGAATTACCATAGGATCCAGCAATCCCACTACTGGGCATATACCCAGAGAAAACCATAAATCACAGAGACACATTCACCACAATGTTCATTGCAGCACTATTTACAATAGCCAGGTAATGGAAGCAACCTAAATGCCCACAGACAGACGAATGGATAAAGATGTGGTACATATACAAAATGGAATATTACTCAGCCATAAAAAGGAATGAAACTGGGTCATTTGTAGAGAAGTTGATGGATCTAGAGACTGTCATACAGAGTGAAGTAAGTCAGAAAGAGAAAAACAAATATTGTATATTAATGCCTATATGTGGAACCTAGAAAAATGGTGGAGATGAACTGGTTTGCAGGGCAGAAATAGAGACACAGAGGTAGAGAACAAACGTATGGACACAAAGTGGGGGAAGCCATGGGGTGGTGGTGGTGGGATGAGTTGGGAGATTAGGATTGACCTGTATACATGTCTATGCATAAAATAGATAACTAATAATAACCTACTGTATAAAAAAAATAACTAAAATTAAATTTCAAAATTTTAAAAAATAAAATGTAAAAATAAAACAGAAAAAAAGTTCTTCCATTCACACTGATGTATTTATACGAATGAATTATTTCCATGCTTATATCTATAAATACATAAATGAGGAATAAAATCTAACTTGAACCAAAAAAGAAAAAAAAACTGAACCTAAGAATTATACAGAGGAAAACACTACGAAGGCACTTGCTCCAGTGGTAAACAATTCTGAAATTGGTCAGAGGTGGGGAATCATCTCCCATACAGCCAGCAGCCCCGCCCGCCCACGCAAGGAGCATCCTCATTGCAAAGCTGGGAGACCGTGCCGAGGCCTCTGTGAGTAAACGTGAGCTGAGCCCCAGGCCAGATGCTGCTGAACTGTTCCCACCCTTCCCAGGTGAAACACCTGAATATGTACAAGGGCTTGAAAGCCTAGAGGAAGGGCCGTGGAGCCACACCAGCGACAGCACTCAGGCCAACTTGTTGCCTGCAGGTCAGCCAGGATGGTACTGGCCACGGGCGCTCTTCTGGAAGCTTTCTATTGCCCTGCCTGAGATACCCCTCCTGTCCCGGCCCCCACTCCTTTTTTTCCTTCCTCACCTCAGCCCGGAGAGATATTCCAGTGGAAAGTAATGGGTGACACATCCTCTTCTTTACAGGTGGCAGCCTGGCAACTCCTGCCGAAAGTCCAGCAGAGCCCCACTCACACCGGGCCACCCACAAAGCCGTGGACCCTCACACCCTCCCACCAGCACAGCCCCGAGACTGCTGACGGGGCAGAGGATATGGAGTCAGGCACAGCTGCAGGGACTATTGCTGCCTGGAGTGCTGTTTATATTGACCACAACCCAGGCACACCTGGGGAGGGCTTGCCGGCAGGGTCAGGCTGCCCAGGTCAGCTAATCCTCAGCCCTCAGGGAATCACATTGCAGAATATGGACCTCGCTAAGACAGAATATTCGCCAAGGAAAAAAAGGACACAATGCCTTTTGCAGCACCGTAGATGAGTCTCGAGGTAATCACGTGACTTGGAGTAAGTCAGAAAGTGAAAGACACATATCATATCATATCACTTATAGGTGTTACCTATAAATTGATACCAGGGCAGATATTTCCACGGAGAAGGGCAATCACAGATTCATTAAACAAACTTATGGTTCACCAAAGGAAAGGTGTGAGGATTGAATTCATTACGATATTGGGGTTAACAGACATATACAAAGAGAGTAGACGTATATAATCACCAAAGACCTACGGAGTACCAAGAGAAGACTACTCAACATTCTGTCATAACGTACATGGGAAAAGGATCCCAGGAAGAACAGACATATGTATATGTGTAAAAGAACCACCTCTTGCACACCTACAACAAGCTAAACGTTGTACTCAAACTTGCTGTAATAAAAAATAAAAAATTAAATTAAGAACACGAACAAGAAGTAGTGAGACATACTTGAGGGGCTTTCTCCTGGCACTTTCCGTTCTACATTCCAATCTAGAACACGACTTCCATTGAGTCTCTGCTGCCCTAGTAACCAGAATTGGTAAGGGAGAACTGCTGCCACCTTGTGGCCGTTTCACACAACTGCAGGTTTAATGCCAGCGCTAATGGTCAGTGGATATTCCAAATCATTACAGGCCTGTAAATGACACCTGCCCTGAAAACAAATCCTGGGGTCATATATCGACCAAAAAATTCAAAAGACGTCCATATTTCAAAACGACAGTTTCAAGAGGCATATTACACGCACATTAGTGTTCTGCTTCTTTTGCTTTCTTTCTTTCTTTGTTAAAAAAAACGGGAATGGAGAAAGGCAACCCTCAGAATGGGCGAAAACGTTCACAAACGAATCAATGGACAAAGGTTTAATCTCCAATATATATAAACAGCTCATGCAGCTTAATATTAATAAAACAAACAACCCAATACAAAAATGGGCAGAAGATCTAAAGAGACGTTTCTTCAAAGAAGACACAGAGATGGCCAAGACGCACATGAAAAGCTGCTCAACATCACTAATTATTAGAGAAATGCAAATCAAAACTACAATGAGGTAAGACCTCACACCTGTTAGAATCGGCATCATCAGATAATCTACAAACAACAAACTCTGGGGAGGGTGTGGACAAAAGGAACCCTCTTCCGCTATTGGTGGGAATGTAAATTGATACAGTCACTATGGAGAACAGTATGGAGGTTCCTTTAAAAAACTAAAAAGAGAATTACCATAGGATCCAGCAATCCCACTTCTGGGCATATACCCAGAGAAAAGCATAAATCACAAAGACATATTCACCACAATGTTCATTGCAGCACTATTTACAATAGCCAGGTAATGGAAGCAACCTAAATGCCCACAGACAGACGAATGGAAAAAGATGTGGTACATATACAAAATGGAATATTACTCAGCCATAAAAAGGAATGAAACTGGGTCATTTGTAGAGAAGTTGATGGATCTAGAGACTGTCATACAGAGTGAAGTAAGTCAGAAAGAGAAAAACAAATATTGTATATTAATGCCTATATGTGGAACCTAGAAAAATGGTAGAGATGAACTGGTTTGCAGGGCAGAAATAGAGACACAGAGGTAGAGAACAAACGTATGGACACAAAGTGGGGGAAGCCATGGGGTGGTGGTGGTGGGATGAGTTGGGAGATTAGGATTGACCTGTATACATGTCTATGCATAAAATAGATAACTAATAATAACCTACTGTATAAAAAAAATAACTAAAATTAAATTTCAAAATTTTAAAAAATAAAATGTAAAAATAAAACAGAAAAAAAGTTCTTCCATTCACACTGATGTATTTATACGAATGAATTATTTCCATGCTTATATCTATAAATACATAAATGAGGAATAAAATCTAACTTGAACCAAAAAAGAAAAAAAAACTGAACCTAAGAATTATACAGAGGAAAACACTACGAAGGCACTTGCTCCAGTGGTAAACAATTCTGAAATTGGTCAGAGGTGGGGAATCATCTCCCATACAGCCAGCAGCCCCACCCGCCCACGCAAGGAGCATCCTCATTGCAAAGCTGGGAGACCGTGCCGAGGCCTCTGTGAGTAAACGTGAGCTGAGCCCCAGGCCAGATGCTGCTGAACTGTTCCCACCCTTCCCAGGTGAAACACCTGAATATGTACAAGGGCTTGAAAGCCTAGAGGAAGGGCCGTGGAGCCACACCAGCGACAGCACGCAGGCCAACTTGGTGCCTGCAGGTCAGCCAGGATGGTACTGCTACGGGCGCTCTTCTGGAAGCTTTCTATTGCCCTGCCTGAGATACCCCTCCTGTCCCGGCCCCCACTCCTTTTTTTCCTTCCTCACCTCAGCCCGGAGAGATATTCCAGTGGAAGTTATGGGTGACACATCCTCTTCTTTACAGGTGGCAGCCTGGCAACTCCTGCCGAAAGTCCAGCAGAGCCCCACTCACACCGGGCCACCCACAAAGCCGTGGACCCTCACACCCTCCCACCAGCACAGCCCCGAGACTGCTGACGGGGCAGAGAATATGGAGTAAGGCACAGCTGCAGGGGCTATTGCTGCCTGGAGTGCTGTTTATATTGACCTCAACCCAGGCACACCTGGGGAGGGCTTGCCGGAAGGGTCAGGCTGCCCAGGTCAGCTAATCCTCAGCCCTCAGGGAATCACATTGCAGAAAATGGACCTCGCTAAGACAGAATATTCGCCAAGGAGAAAAAGGACACAATGCCATTTGCAGCACCGTAGATGAGTCTCGAGGTAATCACGTGACTTGGAGTAAGTCAGAAAGTGAAAGACAAATATCATATCATAGCACTTATAGGTGTTACCTATAAATTGATACCAGGGCAGATATTTCCACGGAGAAGGGCAATCACAGATTCATTAAACAAACTTATGGTTCACCAAAGGAAAGGTGTGAGGATTGAATTCATTACGATATTGGGGTTAACAGACAGATACAAACACAGTAGACGTATATAATCACCAAAGACCTACGGAGTACCAAGAGAAGACTACTCAACATTCTGTCATAACGTACATGGGAAAAGGATCCCAGGAAGAACAGACATATGTATATGTGTAAAAGAACCACCTCTTGCACACCTACAACAACCTAAACGTTGTACTCAAACTTGCTGTAATAAAAAATAAAAAATTAAATTAAGAACACGAACAAGAAGTAGTGAGACAAACTTGAGGGGCTTTCTCCTGGCACATTCCGTTCTACATTCCAATCTAGAACACGACTTCCATTGAGTCTCTGCTGCCCTAGTAACCAGAATTGGTAAGGGAGAACTGCTGCCACCTTGTGGCCGTTTCACACAACTGCAGGTTTAATGCCAGCGCTAATGGTCAGTGGATATTCCAAATCATTACAGGCCTGTAAATGACACCTGCCCTGAAAACAAATCCTGGGGTCATATATCGACCAAAAAATTCAAAAGACGTCCATATTTCAAAACGACAGTTTCAAGAGGCATATTACACGCACATTAGTGTTCTGCTTCTTTTGCTTTCTTTCTTTCTTTGTTAAAAAAAACGGAAATGGAGAAAGGCAACCCTCAGAATGGGCGAAAACGTTCACAAACGAATCAATGGACAAAGGTTTAATCTCCAATATATATAAACAGCTCATGCAGCTTAATATTAATAAAACAAACAACCCAATACAAAAATGGGCAGAAGATCTAAAGAGACGTTTCTTCAAAGAAGACACAGAGATGGCCAAGACGCACATGAAAAGCTGCTCAACATCACTAATTATTAGAGAAATGCAAATCAAAACTACAATGAGGTAAGACCTCACACCTGTTAGATTCGGCATCATCAGATAATCTACAAACAACAAACTCTGGGGAGGGTGTGGACAAAAGGAACCCTCTTCCGCTATTGGTGGGAATGTAAATTGATACAGTCACTATGGAGAACAGTATGGAGGTTCCTTTAAAAAACTAAAAAGAGAATTACCATAGGATCCAGCAATCCCACTTCTGGGCATATACCCAGAGAAAACCATAAATCACAAAGACACATTCACCACAATGTTCATTGCAGCACTATTTACAATAGCCAGGTAATGGAAGCAACCTAAATGCCCACAGACAGACGAATGGATAAAGATGTGGTACATATACAAAATGGAATATTACTCAGCCATAAGAAGGAATGAAACTGGATCATTTGTAGAGAAGTTGATGGATCTAGAGACTGTCATACAGAGTGAAGTAAGTCAGAAAGAGAAAAACAAATATTGTATATTAATGCCTATATGTGGAACCTAGAAAAATGGTAGAGATGAACTGGTTTGCAGGGCAGAAATAGAGACACAGAGGTAGAGAACAAACGTATGGACACAAAGTGGGGGAAGCCATGGGGTGGTGGTGGTGGGATGAGTTGGGAGATTAGGATTGACCTGTATACATGTCTATGCATAAAATAGATAACTAATAATAACCTACTGTATAAAAAAAATAACTAAAATTAAATTTCAAAATTTTAAAAAATAAAATGTAAAAATAAAACAGAAAAAAAGTTCTTCCATTCACACTGATGTATTTATACGAATGAATTATTTCCATGCTTATATCTATAAATACATAAATGAGGAATAAAATCTAACTTGAACCAAAAAAGAAAAAAAAACTGAACCTAAGAATTATACAGAGGAAAACACTACGAAGGCACTTGCTCCAGTGGTAAACAATTCTGAAATTGGTCAGAGGTGGGGAATCATCTCCCATACAGCCAGCAGCCCCGCCCGCCCACGCAAGGAGCATCCTCATTGCAAAGCTGGGAGACCGTGCCGAGGCCTCTGTGAGTAAACGTGAGCTGAGCCCCAGGCCAGATGCTGCTGAACTGTTCCCACCCTTCCCAGGTGAAACACCTGAATATGTACAAGGGCTTGAAAGCCTAGAGGAAGGGCAGTGGAGCCACACCAGCGACAGCACGCAGGCCAACTTGGTGCCTGCAGGTCAGCCAGGATGGTACTGGCCACGGGCGCTCTTCTGGAAGCTTTCTATTGCCCTGCCTGAGATACCCCTCCTGTCCCGGCCCCCACTCCTTTTTTTCCTTCCTCACCTCAGCCCGGAGAGATATTCCAGTGGAAAGTTATGGGTGACACATCCTCTTCTTTACAGGTGGCAGCCTGGCAACTCCTGCCGAAAGTCCAGCAGAGCCCCACTCACACCGGGCCACCCACAAAGCCGTGGACCCTCACACCCTCCCACCAGCACAGCCCCGAGACTGCTGACGGGGCAGAAGATATGGAGTCAGGCACAGCTGCAGGGACTATTGCTGCCTGGAGTGCTGTTTATATTGACCACAACCCAGGCACACCTGGGGAGGGCTTGCCGGCAGGGTCAGGCTGCCCAGGTCAGCTAATCCTCAGCCCTCAGGGAATCACATTGCAGAATATGGACCTCGCTAAGACAGAATATTCGCCAAGGAAAAAAAGGACACAATGCCATTTGCAGCACCGTAGATGAGTCTCGAGGTAATCACGTGACTTGGAGTAAGTCAGAAAGTGAAAGACACATATCATATCATATCACTTATAGGTGTTACCTATAAATTGATACCAGGGCAGATATTTCCACGGAGAAGGGCAATCACAGATTCATTAAACAAACTTATGGTTCACCAAAGGAAAGGTGTGAGGATTGAATTCATTACGATATTGGGGTTAACAGACATATACAAAGAGAGTAGACGTATATAATCACCAAAGACCTACGGAGTACCAAGAGAAGACTACTCAACATTCTGTCATAACGTACATGGGAAAAGGATCCCAGGAAGAACAGACATATGTATATGTGTAAAAGAACCACCTCTTGCACACCTACAACAAGCTAAACGTTGTACTCAAACTTGCTGTAATAAAAAATAAAAAATTAAATTAAGAACACGAACAAGAAGTAGTGAGACATACTTGAGGGGCTTTCTCCTGGCACTTTCCGTTCTACATTCCAATCTAGAACACGACTTCCATTGAGTCTCTGCTGCCCTAGTAACCAGAATTGGTAAGGGAGAACTGCTGCCACCTTGTGGCCGTTTCACACAACTGCAGGTTTAATGCCAGCGCTAATGGTCAGTGGATATTCCAAATCATTACAGGCCTGTAAATGACACCTGCCCTGAAAACAAATCCTGGGGTCATATATCGACCAAAAAATTCAAAAGACGTCCATATTTCAAAACGACAGTTTCAAGAGGCATATTACACGCACATTAGTGTTCTGCTTCTTTTGCTTTCTTTCTTTCTTTGTTAAAAAAAAACGGGAATGGAGAAAGGCAACCCTCAGAATGGGCGAAAACG